>NC_056743.1:1607399904-1607527404 GCF_019279795.1 Protopterus annectens | reverse complement strand
AAGCATTACTAAGATCTTTCCTTTTTATTGAATAAAGATGTTCAATATGTTTCTCTAGGCATCTATGGACATTCCTATATAAAAACCTGTGCAGCAGGAGCACACTGCAATATTAACAATTCCCATAGTCTTACAATTATACACTCCTGTAATAAGAATAGTCCTATCTACATTAGACAGATTAACAAAGGGGCCTTCTAGAATGTACCTACATACAGTACAAAAGCCGCATTAGTACATTCCTTTACTTTTATCACTACTTATACCTGGTTCAGAGTAGCTGTCTTCATACAAACATTTTTTTAAACTAAAGTTATTTTTACTAGTAAATCTTGGTTCATTTCCAGTAACATTTATTAGGGCTGAGTTACCTCTAAGTATATTCCAATTGTTTCTAATAGCTGATATAATACCTTTCCTGTCAACAGTCATATCCATACAGAAAGATTCATTAGCAATAACATTTCCCTTTTTAATATTTTTGAATCCTGTTTAAAACCATAATCTAATGTATAGGATGACATTTAGAACTTCTCCTTGTTATATCTTGTGATAACTTTAACAGTAAACCCTTCTCATAACCTCTTTCTAAGAATAATTGAGTAATAAAACTGGTCTCCTGTGCAAAAACTTAATCCTCTGTGTCATCCTTGAAGCACGTATATATTGTCCTTTAGGTGTATTAGTTTTAATATGGACTAGATGATTACTCGAATAATACAAATAACTATTAACAAATGTATTCTTCCTGTCTACTTGGCTATTAAATTTCATTGTATCTACTTGGCTATTAAATTTCATTGTATCCCATGTAATAGTAACCTCCAAAAAATCTACACTCAATCCTACACTTCCTAAGGTAAAACTCAAACAATCTGAATTTGTGTTAATAAAACTCAAATGATGAACACTATCTGCATTCCCCTCTATTATGAAAAACAAATCTACAAATTTTACATAGAACTTAATCTTATGTAACAAAAAAGTAGGTTTCAGTACCTCTTCTTCCCACCATCCAAGAACTAGATTGGCGTAGGCAGGGGCTGCCGAGGACCCCATTGCCACACCCTTTTGTTGTTTATATGTTTTCTTGTTAAATATAAAATAATTATGATATAAAATTAGGTCAAGAAGAGTACAACAAACATGAATTTCAGTAGTAGAAAATTGTGTCTTACAACTCAAATAATTTCTAACATAATTGACACTTTTCTCATGAGGTGAACTAGTAAAAAGAGAATTGATATCAGTTGTAAACATTACATTCAAACAGGAATCAAAATCGTATTCCATTTTAAATTGTCTAAATTTTTCTAAAAAAATCCCATGAGTCTTATATATATGATGTCATTTTTTGCACCACGGGATTTAAAAAATAATCCAATATTAATGAAATGCCTTCCGTAATATAATTCGAGACAGAAACAATCCACTGAAAGGGTGGTTTGATTGGGTCCTTATGAATTTTGGGTATTCCAAACAGGGTACCCAGTATTGGTTTGCCAGTAACTATAAACTCATACATTTCTGATGTTATGGATCCTTCCATCAAAAATTCGTACAGATTAACCCGTATAACATTAAAGCTTTTAACCACTTCAGAGTATTCTACTTGTAAGTATTCTGAAGGATTATTTAGCATTTGTTTCATATACCCTTATTGACCTTCGTAAATCTTACATTATCAAGATTACGTAACTCTTTAACACCCCTCTTTGTGAATGAGTAAGGTTAAAATACTTAGTAGTTTTATTATTACATAACCTGTGAATATCTTCTTCACAGCAGTGTTCATACACTTTTAAAGTATTTATTAAATTCAGATTATATGTACTAGGTTTGCAAAAAATCTTTCTAAAGATGTATCAGAAAAAATAAGTTGAAAATTAATTTTCCTGCAATATAGCTTTAAATCCAACAGTGTCCTAGCCAAATCCATCCTCCTTGCTGGAACAAAGCTAAAACCCAGATTTAATATGGCTGTTCATTACTAAAAAAAAATGGTCAGATAAATTGTAAATTTTACCAAAAGGTCCATTCAGTGTTCCACGTGTGTCTCTGCTTTCTTCTTTGTATGCTTGGACATCTTCCATACCAGTCTTTTGTTTTCCTCTTTCTGAAAAAAGAAGCTCTTCGGACAATCTCCTAAAGGGCTGTCATCAATAGATACCTACGTTTCAGTTAATGGTTCATTTCAAGATGAATGTGCTGATGTCTCTCTCTTGTTCTTTTCACTAGTGTTATATTCTTCACAAACTATTTCAGGTTTCTCAAGAATGTTTTTCTGGAAGTCATCACACACGCCTGTGTTCTTGCTGGGCTTAACAAAACTTCCTTCATTTCTTCTCTGATCCTGATTGAATGAAATCTTCCTAGTGTTCATTAAGGTGGTTCCATACCCATCTGAACCAGACAACACTTTAACTTCTGAAAAATGCAAATATGCTGTATTTGTTTCGGAAGCAGAAACATCTCTGCTGAGCTTTTTTGTATTTCTGGTTACAAGGCCTTTTTCAAAGGTCTCAATCTGATTCAGCATTTTCATCAGATTATGCTTCTCCTGTAAAGGGAGTTCTAGAAATGATATTCAAAAAATGCCACAAGTCTTTCAATATATGAGATTTGTCTTCCAAAAACGTTTTAAGTTTGATGTCCATAAACTTAGCCAATGGTTCCATCTTTGACCCCGCAGGTGCCACTGTTGGTCACAGTGGAGGATCTACAATTGATTTATGAATTTTTGGAATACTAAAAATTCCAGGGATTTGAGGTTTATGAACAGTCAAGAATCCCCTGATGTTGGATAGATTGAAAGTTAAAAGAAAAATCCTCTAAGATCAAATCAATACCACGGTAGGCAATGCTCACTTCATTAACCGAGGTCACGACAAAATATCTCCCGTTGTACAAATAATCGAACATCTTGGAGGAGTATACAAGTCTGTCCATTATAACCACACCCCACCCTTGTCGGGTTGCATTATACATATATTTGGGTCGTTTGGTGTAAACAGAGTACTTTTGTGCAAACTGGCAGTGAGGTTATAAATTGTAGGCCTCTTGTTATAGGAACACCACTCCCTGATGCTCTGTTCACATAATTGTTCATATAAATAAATACTAGGAAGTAGTGGTGAATTAAAAGTACTTGACCTCTGCAGTGGTGATATTCCTGTTCTAGATTCTCTAGGAGAGGCAAGATTCATTTTAAATTCAACTTCCTAGTATAAAGTTTTAGTTCTGGTAACACATCCACCAAATCAGGTTTACTTGATTATACAAATTTAAATCCTTTCTGGAACAAGGAGCCAAAAACAGGGGAGCCTGTAATCGAGGAAAAGTTGTAGATCGTACATCCTTGGAAGTCAAAAATAAATCCAGCAAAACCCACCACTGGTCGTATCCTCCAGGTTAACAGCAGAAGCTAGTTCTTATGCCTTCTCCTCTGGTGGTTAGTTTTCCAAAAAAAACCTGCGTTTTATGGACATTATGGGAGGTGGAGGGAACATTTCCTGCCCTTTTGTTCCTCTCCTGTATTCTTTTTGACAGGCATGGAACATTGTCACTGTTACGGTCATAATGTTTTTCTCTACCCTCTGCGCACATCATTGTCTTTTACAAAATCTGAGTGGCCATTTCCCTTTCGGGGGGGCCTAGGATACACATTTTTGTTAGTAAAATCACCAAGGAACTTTTTCTGTTTTTTTGCAAAGAAAACCTTTTCCTGTACAGCCACCCTTTGTAAAATACACTGAAAATCTCCAAGGGGGTGCAAGCTTCTAATTTCCTCCTTGATGGAAGTTAAATTTCTCTGGTTCTCCTTGACAATCATGTCCATTAATTCTAATCCTGTCAAAAAATTACAACAAATGCATTTTGTGAATTGTATGAAGTCTGAAACTCCATCGTCTACACCTTGTTGGAAAACCACCGGGAAGGTCCACTGGGTCTAGGTGAGCCCATTTTCAGTGGAGTCCCAGGGAGAAAAGCTCCACATAGTTTAAACTTGAAATAGCAAATGTTACAGTGCATATACAGTCACAATGCTTGGGATAGTATGAAGACAAAAGTGCAGATTTACAGAACATATTTACATTATAAGTAGATTACACAGATTAAACAGTACATACATGAAATCATTCTTCTAAACTCTAAAAGTTGCTGGATTGCCAGGTATTGCAGTATTTTACTTAGCATGCCTTTTGTGAAAGCTATAAGACCAGTTGCTGTAATGGTTAAGGTCTTCACCTTCCATGCCAATATAAAGGTTTGATTCTGACATTTGGCCAGTGCCTGTTTGGAGTTTGCATGTTCTCCCTGTGTCTTTGTAGGATTCCTCCTACTTCCAAAAAACGTGTTTAGTGTTTCCATCTCAAACTCACCAATGAATGGAGCTGTGGGCAGAAGTACAGACTCTACATGGTGCCCTATAGTGGGAAGAGTTGTACAGACCAGCTGCTTTGGGCATCTACTGTGGTGCATGGTAGCCTCAAGATAGGAGAACATGGATCACAGACTACATGCCGTGGCATGGTTAGCCATTTGATGGTGTAAAATATGGCTCTAGGTGATTGAGTCATGTTGACTAATGTCACCGTTTGAGTATTGGTATTTGCCGGTGATAAGTGAGTTGAGGACCTGGCCTACTCTGACTTTTACCAGGGACTCATGCTAATGGTGAGAGTAATGTATGTGCCACTGTTGGCCAGTGTATTCCGTAAAGTCCAGCAACCCTGTATCAATCTACTGGTTGACTAGTGTCCAGTTGCCCAGGGTTACCTGGGATAGTTCTGTTGAGTAAAAGATGGACATGACAAACGTGAACTAAGAATTGCTACATTTAATGTAGGTTCACTAACTGGATGGAGCTTGGAAGTGTATGACATGATGCTATGGAGGAGGCTGAACATCCTGTGTATCCAAGAGACAAGATGGAAGGACAGTGCAGTGAAGCCACTTGGCTTGGGATCCAGAGTCTGCTATTCAGGAAGAGGACAGACTAGAAATGGTGTGAGAATTGTAGCGAGAGAGAGGCTTCAGAAGGCAGTGAGGGATATCATCAGAATTGGTGACAGATTTATGGCAATCAGACTCTAGTGTAATGATAGGGCAGTATTCATAGTTTCAGCCTATGACCCACAACAGAGTTGTGATAGTGAGGAAAAGCTTGCATTCATACAGCAGTTTCAGGACCTACTAGATAAAGCAGGGCAACTTGAAGTGGTGTTGATAATGGGTGACTTGAATGCATATATTGGGACAAACGGAACAGGAAATGAGGACTGCCTGGGCCCACATGGGTGGGGCAACAGGAATAAAGGAGAGGCCATTCTAGACTTCTGTCTGGCAGATAGTTTGATAGTAGCCACCCATATTTCTCAACCTCTTAAAGCAAGAAAACCGGACAAAGCCATATATAAAAGTGGGACAAGGGCCCAAAATAGGGACAATTTTTAAATATTGCTCTTACAAACTTCGAAAGTTGATAGAATAACAGGTTGTGCATTATCATGAATTTGGTTGTGCATTAGCATGAATTGTCTGAAGGGTATGAAGTCTGAAACTCAAATGTCTGTCATTTTTAACTTCAGTCTTTAATAGTTTGTCACTATTGTGCCAGAAAACCACAATTTTATGAAAAACAGACCAGAAATATGAGGAAAAAATCTGGACATTCGGCAAAAATTTGTACAGTTGAGAGGTATGTAGCCACCAACTCATGGTTTAGAAAGAGAGACTGTAACCAAATCACATACAAGAGTGACCAGTGTGCAACTTTGGTAGATCTCCTTCTCCTCCTATTAAGGAAAGGACACTGGGATAGAATCCGTGATTGCAAAGTCAACCCCAGGGAAACCGTCTTCCCGCAGCAATCTCTGGATGCCACAATCAGCTGCAAGCAGTAGTCCGATAATGCTGTAAGGTCAACAGAGACCAGGCGGAAGACCTGGAAGTTGACTGGAGAGAGTACAACAGTTCATGGAATTACTCAGAGTTCTAACTCCTCAAGATGTGGAGGAAGTAGGTGGAGATAAAGAATGGCAGCACCTCACAGCAGCATATGTGAGGACTACAGAACAAATATGAGGCTGAGCCAGGAAATGGAAATAAGGTACATAAAGAAAGCTGGTGGTGGAAGTCCAGATAGTCATCAAACAAAAGGAGTACAGAAAAAAGTGGGAGATAAAAAAGATTGACCCGGCTAGGAAGGAATACCGATTGGCTAACAAAGAACCTAGGAATGGAGTTGCAGTAGCAAAGAATAGTGCATTGGAGGCACTCTACCAGCTTCTGGAAAGTGACTCAATAGGTGGTACAAAGAAACTCCGTCTTTGCCTTGCAACCGAATATAAAGATAAAGAAGATAGTTGCATACCCTTCATAAGGGATGCCAGCAACCACCTGCTCACCAGTCCACATGACATCAAAGGCGGATGGAAGGAGTACCACCAGCAGCTTCTGAATGAAGAAAACCCCCCCAAGAAGCTGTACTGCCCCAGACGCAAGCTACAATGAGAGAAAGGAGGAGCTTAACCCAGAAGAAGTAAGAATAACACTAAGGAAAATGAAGTTAGGGAAAGCAGCAACCTTAGATGAGGTCACAGCAGATATGATAAAGATGCAAGGTGAGATAGGGGAGAAATGGCTCCTGAAGGTACTTGTAGCAATGTGGAGGGAAAGGCATATCCCAGATTACTGGAAAATAATCCATACTAGTGCCAGTGTACATGAACAAAGGAGACACCCACAACTGTGGGCAGTACAGAGGTATCAAACTCCTTTCACAATGCATGAAAATTCTGGAGAGGATGATTTGATAAACGGATACACTGAAAAGTAGAACGTAAGACGGCAGATGAGCAGTTTAGACTCAGATCAGGATGCAGTACATCTGACCCAATGTTTGCAGTGAGATAGATAGTTGAGAACAAGCTGGAGATGAGGAAAGAGTCCAGCTGGGCATTCCTAGACTTGGAGAAAGCATATGACAAGGTCCCAAGAAAGCTCATTTGGGCAGTACTGCCGTGGTTTGAAGTTCCAGAAACACTGGTGTACTAGGACCCAATGACTGAAGTGTGAACAGTGTTCAGTCTTACAGAGGGGTTCCCAGTGTGAGGGGGTGTGCACTAGGGTTCAGCTCTGAGCCCACTGCTGTTCATACTGGTGATGGACTACTTTAGCAAGCAGGTTGGAGGGGACAGATCAACCAAGTTGCTATATGCATATGATGTGGCATTACAGGCAAGAACTTCAGCAAGGATAGGGGAATGGAATGCAAAACTGAAGGCACATGGCATGAAATTAAGTACAGGTAAGACCGTGGCAATGTCAGCAAATTGGGGAAATTCAAAAGAAGCTGAGAAGTGAGATAGAAGGGAAGGTAGTGGATCATGTTAATAGCTTCAAATATCTGGGAGGCTAGTTGAGAAGGGAAATCTGAATGAAGAGGTCAAAGCTAGACTCAGAGGAGCTGCAGCCAACTGGCATAGAGTATCAGGTGTAATGTATGACAGAAAAATGCCAAAGAAGCTGTAAAGTAAGGTGTACAAAACCAGTGGTGTGACCAGTACTACTGTATGGTACAGAAGCCTGGGCAGTAAAGGCAGAGTAGATGAAGCTAGAGGTGATGAAAATGAAGTGCCTGAGGTTGGGGGGTTAGGATGCACATTATGGGACAGATGAAGAAATGAGGACACATGAGCAGAAGCCAAATGAGCTCCATTTGCAGAAAAGAGAGAATGGATTGCAGTGGTTCGGGTGCATGCAGAAAACAATCTGGTGAAGATTTGGGGCAGACGGGAAGAAGGCAGGAGGAAATAAGGGTGACCAGCAAAGAGATGGATTCTTTGAGAGAAGACCTGTGAGAGTCAGGCACAAGTGTCGAAAGCAAGAGTGTGGCATTGATTCAAAAGATATGGCTAGTGTTAACACAACATCCCACCCCATAAGCAGGTCTAATAGATTGTAGCTTTTCACTGATGTAACCTCCTCATTGGAGGGGGTATTAACAGTGAAAAAAAATGCACGAAAATTACCTTGGCTTACAGCAATACCAGGTCTGATTATCAGAGGCAGGCACAGAAAAACCCACCTGCATCATGGCTGTATCTCAGTGGGGGCCCTCCCCTATGGCAACAGATTTGCAAGCCCCCACGACCGCAGATTTTGTGGGTGCCTAGTGCCGTCTGTGGTAACAGAAGTGCATTCTGTTCTGTCTCACTGGAATGATGTAGAGACAAAGGATGCTGATTTATTATTTAGCAGAACTGTATTACGTGTTACTTATCTGTGTTCTGTAAAACCAAGCCATTAATTTGTACATACAGTTAGCCCTTTCCCAAGTTTGATAAGATTTGTATAAATACATTTTGTTGAACAATTTAAGTCCAATGAATCTGTGACCCCTTTTAAGAAAGTCCTTCTAGTATTTACAGTTACTAAGGGAAAATTGGCCGGGTCATGGGTGGATCTCTGTGTTGGTGAAACACATCATTTGTAAGGTTCAAATTAAAATACTAGTGGAGACAAGACTAGAGGGGTATGAATGTAGGCAGACCCTATGGAAGTATTTAGCCAGAGGGATGACCGGATAAAAGTGTAAAAAGAACCTAAATAAGCAGTTGAAAGGTTTTACAAGTACAAGTTGGGTTATACAGCAGTGATACTGTGATGTGGATTAATCAAACTCTGTACCTTGTGTCTGTCCGATAAACACCTTAACCATTATGCCAAACCTCCCCCACATTTTTTTTCTTTCTTTTACAAATCCTCTTTATTTGGTTTACTGTTCCTGTGTTTTGATTCAAGAGGGCTGTGCTGTGGAGTTTCTTGTCTTAGTATGCGCTACAGTTACCCTTTTTTTCTTTTTGTGCATTTCACTGCCTGCCTGAGTGAGTGAATATCACCCTCTCAGGTCCTCTCCCTCTCCAAAAAAAAAAAATTCAGTTTTACTTTTTTTCCCTTACGTGTACTTACCTGTTATGGAGTTTTCCCTTATTTTGACATATGTTCATTCCCACTGTTGTGGTAGCCTATGGGATTGTGTCTTGCCCAAGGCACAACAACCAGTTTGCTTCCAAAAGCTATGGCTTATGAAGAAGTAGCTTAGAGGGTCTGTAAGAGCAGCAGCTGACACTTTATCTCCACGCAGAAAACATATGTATCTATTAGTTTAGTTTATATTTATTAAAAACAAGTTTCTTTACTTTTATTAGCTTTAGTGATTCTGCCCATTAAGAAACCTGGTATTTCTGAACTACTGTCTGTTGGGGAATGCTATATTGAACCTCAGATAGTTCTGGGGCTTATTTGATGGCATATTGGAATAGGATGGACTGTAGAAGCTTTCTAGAGACAAGTGTGTCATCCTATATTTGTGTTCTTTTATGTAGACTTGCATACTGTATTCTTGGTCCTAGCAAAGTCCGTCCTGGATCTAAACCATTCTCTACGGGCTCCTAGATCCACATCCTTTATCATCCTAGGTTTTAAAAACTATAGTATTCTACCCATAGGCTATTGCAGCAATGGGGATAAGGAGCACAGTACAGTTGTGCGAGTTGCATTGCCCATAACAGTTTGTTCAAATTCCTCACTGCTGCAGTAGCCACACCCAACCCACCTTTTCATCTAGTGGTGTATTGTTGTGCTGTTTTTAACAAGTTCAGGATGAGTGTGTTACTACTTAAATGTTAGGAAAGAAAGTTCTGAATACTTGTCTCTTGACTGCTGATTTTCCTTCCACAGGGCTGTCCAGTCAACCATCGGAGTATATCTGTAGGAGGGAGCCAGAGCTTTTGAAAGTTGGCCAGTTATTGTGTCTTGGATAAGATACAATCCCATAGGCTACTGCAGCAGTGAGGAATTCAAACTGTATTTTGTCTTACTCTGATGGGTTTAGAACTTGGACTTGGGACAGTTTCATCATGTCTAACTACCCAAATGAAGTAATTTCCTATTGCATTTCTCTTTCTCAACACCCATGTGCTTGTAAGTCTCAATTTCTGGGACAGTCTTTGTTTGACAAGTTTAGAGTTCTCTTCTCTGGCTGCTCTGCCTTATAAGGGTTTAAGGGTACTTGGGTACTTTGGATGTAGAAGTTGTAACTTCTGTTCATATGTTGCATGACAATAAGTTTATGCATCCAATCACTGGGAGGGTGTTTGTGTTTAATCACTATGCAGATTGTAGATCTAGGGACCTAGTCTACTTAGCCAGATGTACAGAGTGCCCATATTTTTATATTGGCAAAACCAATAGGACACTCAGAGAAAGGGTTTGAGAGCATATTTATGCGATCAATAAAGAAGACAAGGGGAATGCCCTAGCTAGGCATACACTTGAATATGGCACCAGACATAAGTTTAGGTTTATAGCAATTGAAATGACCACTAGGGGGCTAGATTAGGTAATTATAAGAACTATATGGCAAAATGTGAGGTTAGATGGATAATTAGATTGCAGGCTGATAGAGGATATGGCCAGTATGAATTAGTATCCCTGAAACCTTACTTTAGAGGCCATTGAAACATTAAGAATACTAACTACTATTAGGGTATATCCAGCTGTTTCTCTTAGTATTTCAGTTTTTTGTGATGCACTGCCATTATTATCCTCTGATAGATGTATCCCAGTTGTTTTAAAGGATAGGAAATGCATGCTTACTGTTCTTTGAATTTTAGCCTGATATGCAAGTATTAGGTATTTGCTTTAGGAATTTTGGAATACATTTTTATGGTGTATATGACTGCCATCTTTTGGTATACTCTGGTATTACAACTGTGAAAAGGTTGATGTCAGCAGTTTTATATGTGAGAAAGTAAAAAAAAATTTATGACTGGTGTTTGCTGCTGTCACTTTTTTGTATGGTTATATAGTTGCGAGAATTAATGTTTTGTTTTATTTTATTTTTATGTGCAATTTCAGACCTTTTATCTTTGTATAAAGATTTCATATGCTAGTTGATGTATGAACTCTCTGACTTCACATTATATTGCCAGCAGGTGAATTTTAATTTTTGAAGACAATTGATTGGTTGCTGTGAAACAATGTGGGTGAGGCAACCCCTTTTTATTGAAATTTCTGTAGTGTTTGTATTGTCTGAAGAAGTGCCAAGAGGCACATAAGCACTCACTAGTTTGCACCTGAATAAAAGTTTTATCTTTTATTTAATATCGAGAGAGCCATGTTTGTTTGCTCCCAACTTGGACTTTTGTTACTGCATTTTGCTTTTTTGGGAGAACTTCATCTCCAGCTGCTTTTGGATTTGTGTTTAGTGTGAGTAATTTTTTCAATGTCCACATCCACTTTGAAAACATCTGCAACTGTACACAGTTCTGACCAAATTACAGGCTTTTGGAGGCTAAGGACCTGTATAGCTTTAAATGGACTGTTATCAAACCACTTCTGCAGGTAACAAAGTGCTTTATTATAAAAATCTCAGAGGTCCTTACAGACCTGCTGTGCCACAGCTGGAGTAAAGTGCTTTAAGGCAGTGAAGCTTTAGCACCAAAGAACTGGTCATCTAGTCTTCTCTGCAGTTCATCTCCTAGACTTATCACTGTGTGCAACTCTGGGACACAGAATATATTACTTACAAGTTTTGCTATAGACTTGTGGAATATCTGCAAGATGTACTGCATGAAATGTGTGCTGCACTATGCCTGTGAGATACTCTCACTGATCCCATCCTCATCGGCCTCCACAGGTCTCCATTTAAGGTTGACATTGTGCTGCTTCCAGCCTCTTGCTGATCCATTGACTTTTTCCCAAACATAATTTTTGCAGGATCCTTGTTGAGCACCACTACAGTAAACCAAAACGACTAATAATACCAATCCAGACAACACAGTTAAGTGCCCAGCAACAGCAGTGATTTGGAGACCTGTTACCATAGTCACTAGACAGAGACACTTGCTCGTGTCCTGTAACTTATAGTACAGCTTGAGATATAGCTATCCATAAGGAAAATAAACATTGTGAGTGCAAGACTATACAGACTCCACCTGAAAAATTGACAGTGGAGTTCAAGCAATGTAAGGCATTAACTCCTGTGCTAGAGTGACATTCTGCAGCTGTTACACACACAGACCTGACACACATAGGAAGACCTGTAAATCCAACACAGAAGGCATTCAACCGAGAGAAAATTTGTGGATCAGGTACTGAAGCAGCAAAAGTGGATCAGATACTGAAGTGGCAACAGTAACTATTGTGCCAAGTCCCTCAACTGTTACACACATGAATCTGACGCAAAGGTATCCAACTGAGAGTAAAGTCTGGACACAGTGTGCCAGTAAAGGTCAGATATTCAGAGGCATACTGTGGGCCGGCAAGATGATGAAATAAGTTAGTTTAACATTTGCTGACCAGGATAGTCCGAATGAGCTAATGCCCTTTTTCAGCGGAGACATGGGGAGAAAAGCTCCACATTGCAAAATTTAACAGAATTGTATAACAGAATATAGAGATTAACAACAAATTATGTAACAAGTATTAAAAAGTTTCAATGTACAGAAATGATTCCGCAACTGGTGTAACATACATGAAAGGAGAGAGCAGACAAATTACAGTGTAATAAGACAAGTATAGATGCTTAGTATTAGGACCAGGTAATAGGAGGGTCTGGTAGTTAAGTATTTGGACTGTTAGTATACAACTGAGAAGTGTTGGGGTAGATTGAGTTATTGAAACTAGAGGTGTAGAATTCTAAGTGAGAGAGTCAAGGTGGACACAGATGACAGGTTACCAGTACAGAGCTGTATTTGATGATGGACAGTAATAGAATAGTGTGATGGAAGTGGCATCTCAGCAATCATAATACTCTCTGCAACTGCAATAACTTAACAAACCAAGATAAACTGTGCATGTTGTAAGTACTCAGATGAAGGTCCAATTTGAATAAATTACCACAAAGCCAAAAAAAAAAAAAAAAAAAGCATTGCACAGGCTCAAAAAAGTTTTTAATTATTGCTCTTGCAGTCTTAGAAAGTTGGTAGAACAGTTTGCTTTATCATGCATTTTCTTAACGATATGAACTCTAACACATGCACACATCGTCATTATTTAGTGACTTTGATCTATAATTTCTGTAAATTCATGCAGTGGGGGAGAAGCGGATCAAAAATATATGAAGCAAAAATCTGTGCATTCTGTTCTAGACAGCATTACAATATTTCAGAAGCTGTTGGCACAAGAAATCTGGACAGTACTAATCAGGAGGAGGACATAATTGCTACTTCCAATCTTAGACAATAGCTAGAACAGCAGATCTGAAGTTGTTTTCATTTGATCTTCAATCTGTGGGAATATGGATCCAGTATGGGTCCGACCTGCTGCATTTTCCAGCATCTGATCCGAGCTCCAAGCTCCTCCCCTACTCATAATCCCCCTGTGTCCCTCCTCTCCCCAGATCTTGCTTGCCGTGCGTCCAGTCAGCATCATGGTCTGTTGCTCCAGGTTCCTGGTGAGTGAATTTAATGTTTTTTTTAAATTTTCTCCTCCTCTCCTCCTCTTCTAACTCTCTTAATCTCTAATCTATCCCCTACCCTCTTCCACTCAGGCGTCGGTCCGGTAATTAAAAAAAAAAAAAAAGCTCCCTTTCTTTGCTTTCTTCCTTTCTTCTCCCTATTGCTCAAGTGTGTGTGTGTGTGTGTGTGTGTGTGTGTGTGTGTGTGTGTGTGTGTGTGTGTGTGTGTGTGTGTGTGTGTGTGTGTGCGCGCGCGCGCTAGTGTGGTCCATTAACATGGCAGAAACCCCCAAGCCAGGATTTCAGAAATGCACAGAGTGTGGCCATAAGTTCCCCCTTCTGATGGCCACACTCTGTGTGTTGTTTGTCTGGGAGTACCTCGCCTAGACACCTCCTCTTCAATCTGCATGGGCTTCAACCCCTGGGTATTGATTGACAGGAGGAACAAGCCGCTCTTGAAGGGCCTCCTTCCTCCAACTTCCTAGGGGGGCACTGAATTTACTTCTGCTTCTTTCTCCACCCTGGCCTCTGGGACTCGACCTCCCTCCAAGTGGGCCTGGGATGGAGAGAAGCACAGACACAAAGAGCGGGGTAGGTCCAGGAAGTGGTCCTCTGACCACACTTCCTCGGCCGGTCTCCCAGCCTGGGCTCAACTCGGCTCCAATCTCCCTGGAGCCGGAGGTGTCTCAGGGCTGATCCCCGGCACCTTTCCAGACCTGTATCTGTGCCTTCCTCCGTCCGGTCCACCTGCAGTCTTTCTAAAGCTGAGATGGACAGGATGATGCAGAAATTCATCTGGACCTAGAGATCCCGATGGGAGTCTTGCCTGCTCCTTCCCCTGCCGGGGCTGGGAGCATGCATTCTGCCTTTCTTCCCATTGCTACTTCTCCAAACTGACCTCCAGTTTTGGAGTACTCTGGTCTAAGGTCTCTTGGCGTCGAGGGGTCGGCACCAATGGTACCAGGTACCTCAAGGCCAACCATTGCCCTGAGTAGTTTGGCACTGACTAGTTTGGAGCTGTCCAGATCTCAGAGCTGTAGCCTCAGTGCCAGATCTGAGGGGGTGGCGTCTGCTTCGAGGTTTTCAGAATCGGCCCTTCCATTCGGAGTCTTGGCTCCTGGAGGCTCAGATTCAACTCCCCAGTTGACTGGGAGGGATACTGATCTGGCCTTGGTCCCAGCTTCTAGGATTCGTTCTCCCTTTGCTTTCATTGTGATGGAGAGGGTTCTCTCGGCTCCCTCAAGACGCTTGACGCTATTGCCCTTGGAGTCCATCCTGGCTCCCCCTGTTTCTATTCTGGATTCTGCCATCCTGCTGCCTCAAGGCAGAATGTCGCCCTTCTGCCTCAGGGACTTCCCCCATGGGAATGGCCAGAAGTTTGAGTCCTCCCCAGAGACCCCCCTGAGGAGCTCCATCATAAACATACATGTAAAAGGAGGCGCTTGAATTCCCCACTGGAGTCCGTTACAGAAGACAATGACTTAGAGGAAGGGGAGGGTTCACCCGGTCACCCCCAGATGAGGTCTCCTTTGGAGACCTCATGGAATCCTATGCCAGCATGGGGGGGTGGTCTGTCCAAAAACCCAACCTAGATGAGTCTGTGTTCCTGGAGGAGTTTGGTGTAGGACCCTCTACCTCCTGGGTGTCCCCTCCTGTGGTTCCACTTCTGGATTTGATTGCATCTCAGGCATGGAAGCAACCAGACATAGTGGAGCCCATCCACAAGTGCCCTTATAATATTCTAAGTGTGCCTTCCAGCAAGCTGCATTAGTCTAAGAGGTCCCCTGCTGATGCCATGATGGTTGCGGCCGCCACCAAGAAAGACCTCACTCCAAGCTCTACGGTCCATCCACTGGACCGAGAGTCTCGGCCATGGAACATTTCAGGAAGCGGGTTTACCCTTCAGCAACATTTGCTGTATGTGCACTGAACTACATGGCACGTGTGATCAGACTTCAGCAGACCTGGTCAAAGAGGTCACGGGAGTCTGCCCCAGGGTCCATGTCAGTGGAAGAAAAGAAGGTATTCTCCTCCCGTATGGCCGCCCTCACTTCCATTTCCAATACCTCCTATGAGGCTCCTGTCATATGCTACTGAAGGTGCCTCTAGGGCGGCCGGCACAGGCATTGCCATCAGGCGTCATGCCTGACTCTCCGGCTTTGGGCATTCTTGGAGCCCTTCAAGGCATCTTTTACAAATGCCCCTTATGATGGTTCCACCCTTTTTGGAAAGACAGTACGAGACACATTAGTCCAGAGTGAGAAAGATGGGAAGACCTAGTCTGCCGTTGGGATCCGCTTCTCAACCCCACAATGAAACTTTTCTCAGAATCAGCATGGGGAGAAGATGATGTGATTCCAGAAGTCTCAGGGCTGTTCTCAAGATGCTTAGGACTCCCCCTCCCCAGAGGCAGAGGGGGATATGACCGATGCAGTCCTCATGGCAGAGGGGGTCCGAGGAATCGGAGGTCTCAAGATTCCTTCAAGGACAGACCCACGCAGCAGCCCTGAAGGGTTGCCCAACTGCACATCTCTGGAGGCAGCTGGGGGACGTCTCTCACTGCACCCAACAGCCTGGGAGTCTATCACAGATGATAGTTGGGTGTTGCAAATCATATCCAGAGGATACTCTGTTCCCTTCATCCAAATGCCAGTTCCACCTAAACACCTCCTGGAAGTTCCACCCGTGCAACAGGAGGAAGCAGGAGTGGAAATCTCCAAGCTGCTCAAAAAACAAGGCATCTAGCCTGTCCCCCTGATCAGTCCAGATCAGGCATCCATTCCAGGTTCTTTTTGGTGCCAAAGACGAGTGGGGACTTGAGACACATTCTGGATCTTTCAACCCTAAACCTGTCAGTTGCCAAGATAAATTTCCGGATGGTCACTCTTCAATCCATTCTGCCCTTCCTGCAGAAAAATGAGTGGATGTGCTCTGTGGACCTTCAGGAAGTGTACTACCACATCAAAATGGACAGGCGCGCTCTGGGGTTCCTCCGCTTCCAGTTGGGGGCCAATCATTACCAGTTCAGAGCGCTACCTTTTGGTCTCACCACTGCTCCCAGGGTGTTCACCTAAGTGATGGCTGTGGTGGCTGCTCACCTGTGACTTCAGGGATTCTAGGTCTTTCCCTACCTGGACAATTGGCTCCTTTCTGCTCCTTCCAGGCATCGACTCTGTCAAGCCATGGATCTCCTTCTCTAGACCACCCACCAGCTGGGCATAACCATAAATCTCAACAAGTCCCCATTAGACCCAGTTCAAGTTCTAGATTTCATTGAGGCTCCGTTAGAATCCACTCTGAGCAAGCTTTTTCCAACTCTGGACAGACTTCAGTCCCTCAGATGTCATGTGATGTACATTGCTCAGACCCAGTATCCTCCTGTGAAGTCAGTTCTTCAGGCATTGGAGCCCATGGCGACCACGATCACTCTGATCCCCATGGCTCGTCTGCATATGAGGGTTCTCCCAATGGACCCTAACGGTCCAGTGGTCCCTACTAGATATGCTGTTATCTCATCCAGTTCGTTTGTCTTGGGCCTGCTGGGATTCACTTCTCTGATGGTTTCAATACCCCGGACCTTCTTCTGGGCCACCCATTTATCTTCCCAGCTCCTGTGACCACTGATGCCTCCCTACTTGTGTGGGGGTGGCATTGAATGGGAAGGACAGTCCAAGGCATGTGGTCTGCCCTGGAGACCCACCTGCATATCAACATCCTGGAGATGAGGGGGGAGCTCCTGGCGTTGCAAGTCTTCATACCCATCTTCCCCAAGGGATGATTGCCATCCAGACAGACATGTCTGTAGTCTGGTACATCAACAAACGGGGGAACCAAGTCCTATCCCCTTCGTTGCAAAGCCATGAGATTGGGGGAATGGGCAATCGCCACCGGCCATTTTCTGGTGGCAGCACACATTTCTGGGAGGCCCAACATTCTGGTGGAGAGGTTCAACAGATCTATTCTGATGCCTTACAAGTGGTCTCTGAATCCTTCACTGGTGGATCAGATTTTTCTAATGTGGGGTTGGCCTTGCTGCGATCTCTTCGCCTCTCATTCCAAAGCAAAGTGTAGTGTGGTTTTTGCTCTGAAGGGGGCATTCCCCAGAGACAGTCTAGTTCATGCTTGGCCCTCCGGTCTTCTGTATGCTTATCGCTCACTCCTTTTGATTCTGAAATTCATACAGAAAGCTCAATGACTGGGGAGTTTCGTGGTCCTCCTTGTCTCATTCTGGCCTCACCAAGTTTGGTTCCCCTCTCTGTGGTCTCGTGCAGTGTGTCCTCCTTGAACATTAGATCCAGTACTGGATCTGATCCCACACCCAGATCTAGTCAAGTCTGAAGCTTATGGCTTGGCTGCACCAGTTCCAATGATAGCTAGGGCTCTCGGGCAGTCTTCTCCCGTTAAGAAGATTTTAGTACAGGCTCACAAATCTTCCATCAGGAAGGTTTATTCCAGTAAGTGGAAATGTTTCTCGATATGGGCATCTCTGCATGATTTGGATCCTTTCACTTCTCCATTCCCTGCCATTTTGGAGTTTCTGGCAGATATTTTTCAGCAGGGTGCGAGTTTTTCTACAGTTAAGGTCCAGATGGCATCTATCTCCAGTTTTCACATAGGAGAAAATTTGGCTTCTTCTAAGCTTTGTAAAGCCTTTTTGAAAGGTACCTTTTTACTTAGGCCTCCAGTCAAGGACCCTGCGCCCCCTTGGAATCTTACTCTAGTGTTGCAATCCTTAGTGTCTTCTCCTTTTGAACCAGCAGCTACAGTGGATTTATAATTCTTGTCTTGGAAGACAGCCTTTCTGGTTGCTATTACCTCTGTTAAGAGTGTTGGAGGTTCAGGCTTCATCTGTCAAGCCCCTTTATATGGTGTTTCATAAAGATGGGGTTTCCTTCTAGATGAACCCGTCCTTTCTTCCGAAGGTGGCGTCAGAATCTAACATCAGCCAGATCATTAGTCTCTGTTTTCTTTGCGAACTTCCAGAATAAGGGAGAATATAAGTTGCATTTGCTTGACGTTCATAGGCAACTGTGCTTCTATTTGGGGAGAACAAAGTCCTTTCTGATAAGCTATTCTTTTCCTTTTCTAAGCCTTTCTTAGGTAAACCTGTTTCTAAGGTAACTATTACTCATTGGATCTCTCTGTGCATAGCCTTAGCCTATAAAACCAAAGGATTATCTCCACCCAGTCATGTCAGGGTGCATTCTACCAGGTCTGTGGCTACTTCAGCGGCTTTTGGTCTAGGATTTCCTTGGATGACAGTTGCTCTGCAGCTACTTGGGCATCATCACACACGTTTATTTCGCATTATAAGTTGGATCTCCTGTCCAGAGGCAGGGCATCCTTTGGCTCTGCCGTGCTCCAGAAATCCTTCCATGAGGACCTCCCGGGTTCCTTTTGGTAGCTGGGGACTCTGTCCCGCAGGTTGAAGATCAAATGAAAACAACATGTACTCACCATAACGTTCCACCTGAGTTGTGTCTTTTCATTTGTCTTCAACTGTTCCTCCCTCCTTCCCCCTGTCTTATGTGGGCTGTGTGGTAGACTGGATGAAAGAGGCATAGCCCTACTGTAGTAAGCTTCTCTCTTCCTTATAGTGCTTTCAGAGTACAACTGCCAGAAAATGTTAGGCATGTGGTTCGGTTGGGGTGCTACTGTTGGCAGCAAACTCTATTTGAGGGGAGGAGGGAGACAGGGAGCTTATGGGTAGGGGAGGAGCTTTGAGCTCTGATCCGATGCTGGAAAATGCAGCCAGTCGGATCCGTACTGGATCCGTATTCCCACCGATTGAAGCAGGAGTGGCCTTAGGTCAACTGGTGCCCTAGGCAAAAGGGTCCATGGCACCCCCTAGCACACCACCTGGTGCTCCCATCCTGGTTTACCTACACCAAATAAATACTGGAAAAGTGCCCCTACTAGAGCAGCGCCCTAGGAGGCCGCCTAGTTGGCCTATGCCTAAGGCTGGCTATGGGTTGAAGACAAATGAAAAGCAACAACTCTGGTGGAACGTTATGGTGAGTACATAACTTTTTTTTTTTTTTTTTTTTACTCTGTCATGCATTTCCTCATAGAACTTGTACCTTAAACTCTTAGCACAAAAAACTGGAACAAAGATGACAATAATGACCACATTTAAAATATTGATTTGATTTGCTACTACAAGTTCTGTCAAGAGCAGACTCTTTTATGAAGCAGAAATATGGACAAACTTCTTAGCACAATGCTAGAATAAAATAAAATATATTTACTGAAGGATGTAATGTTTTAAAACTCTCCAACCCTCCATTTGCCTGACAACATACTGGCCTCTTAGCACAGAAATATAGGGATGAATGTTAAATATTGCTCTTAATGTTTAAAAGTTGCTAGAATAAAAGGTTTTACATTACAATACATTTTCTGAAGGATAAGGCAAGTAAAAGGGATATATCCCTTTCCCCACTGTAGTGTGACCCTGGAGTTAGTATATATAGTTGGGTGGGTGGCGGAGCCCCCCACCTAGTTTGATTTGAAATTCTCTGCTTTTTGTTGTATATTGTTCAGTAAAACCAAACTAGGTGGGGGGGGGCTCTACCCCCAACAACCGCAAGTGTGGGTGCTGTGCCCCCACACCCCCCAGCTCTATATACTAACTCCAGGGTCACACTACAGTGGGGAAAGGATATATCCCTTTTATTTGCCTGCAAGTACTACTTGTCAGGCAAATGAAGGTGACACACACGGACACACACAGACACACTTTTAAAATTCCTCATCTCCATCCTATCACTAACCTTGCCAGCCAGTATAGCTCTCAACTGAAGCAGGGGCAAATCCAGAAGTAAGCAGGGACTATCAGGGGCACTTTTTAAAAATATTAGTGCTGTTAACTCTAGACATTGATATAGTAAAAAAATATGGATTAATATAAGTTCTGTGAAGTAAAAGAAATCTATCACTCTAATTATAGTATTTTTATCAAGTGTAATTCACCACCTTTTCTTCAAAAGTCACCAGTTTTAGGAGGGATTAAGAGGGACAGAGCTAAAATTTGAGTCAAAGTTGAGAACATCCCTGGAAATCAGCAACATTTGAGAGGCATGCTTGCCAGGTGTTTTCTTTCTCCCCATCAAAGACCCTAGGTAGAAAGGAGGTGCAGAGTCTTTTGGAGGAAAGGACCATTAATAAACCTCTGCAAGACCAGTTAATGTTTTGATTCTGTTCCAGAGTAAAAGGGGGGGAGTAAATTGCTTTAAACTGCAGAGCACACCAGCTTAAGAATCATTTAAGTGATTTTTTCTTTTTTTTTACAAAGACTTTATCAGACTGACATTAAACACAAACCTCAGGTTTAAGTAATCATTGAAGTAGTCACATGACATTAAAATGTTAAAAAAAAATAGAACTGCTGAACATTATTGTTATATATTATAAATATTCTTTCCCCCCAAAGCAATAAAGCAATTAAATGTATGCTTCAATGCAAAGGATGTATTCTTCTTATTAATACAAGGTTTTGACTGGTAAAGCAAGGGTTAAAGTGATACAAGATATTGAAATAAATGCTTCTCTGTAATAGCAGAAACTGCAAGGCTGAACCACAAACGACAACTTGCTTAAGCAAGCAACAGCTATGTGTCTGACACCTGTGAAAATAATTTCTAAAACATGCTTCGTTAGCTTTACTGTAAATATGTTTGTCTAGTTAGCTTGTTTCTGTGGGCTAGACATAACTGTAAATGGCATCCTGTTATAATAATAATAATTGGAACATACAAAGAAGGAAGTTGATCAACAGGGACTTTTTGTAAAGTCTTCAGATACAGCAAGAAGAAAATAACCAAAGAAGGACATGGAACAAAAATCAATCATGCAAACCGCAAGGACATTGGAAAACAACATCTGTTGCTTTGAAAAGCTATATAAACTGGATGTTTTTTCTCTTCAGAGATGTCTTAATCAAGGGTGCATTGATTTTAGGAAAGAGACCGTTCATGAGAAGCAAGACTATTCTAGCTATATTATAATAGAATTGAAATGATCTCAGACAGTGTAACTGTTTGGACAGATTAAACTATAATGTGCGAGTCTGGTTACTTCTGTCATTTTCACAGCAAGTTAGTGGCAAAGCCAGCTTGACTGTGACATTTTTATATCCATTACCAGCAGTTACTGTTCATTTGGTGCCATAATTTATACGTGAATTCCACAGGTCGACAGATCCAGTGTTTCTCTTGGGTGGATTATGAGATAATGTTTCATCTCTCCAACAACATTCCACCATCAGTTCATCTGAAGGACACCCTGTCTTTGAAGTGACTTAAGCCTGATCACCTGTTTGTCATCTATGCAAAATACGCTAAATTCTTCAGAGTTATAACATGGATGCCAGTAGAAACTTGACTTTACAATGCCCACATTTTGTGCAGATAACTTTGCATGATACACTAGACAAGGTCTGGTCTTATTTACAGGCATGGTTTTAATCTTCTCTGTCAGACATGAAATGTAAATCTGAAATTTTTAATGTTCAGAAATTAGATAAAAAGTTGTGTTTGTAAATGGATAACTGTTTATAATCCATGCATAAAATGTACAACAATTCATAAAGACTTTTTTTTATGTTAACTTTACAAACTTATGTCTTTTATGTTAACTTTACAAACTTATGTCTATCTTGTCACAGGAGTCTAGTATATAAACCATACCATAATATATGTCCTAGTCTGACAAAGAATCTGTTTGAGTCTAGCATTGTTAGTTCTTCACATACACAACAGTTAAGTGTACCTTCTGCAGTCATGCCTTTGTCAAATATAATGCAAACTGTTGCACATTTTCTTTAACGTCGTAAGGCTCCGCTTTACCTAAATCTCATACAGTACAAATGTATGACAATTATTGTCAGTAATGTAATAGACTACATAAAAATGTTTGTAATAAATCTTGCAAATGCACAGAAAAAAGTTCTAACATAATAAAGTGTGCTATTAATATTAACTTTTTAAAGAAAAGGTTTTTACATCTTTTCAAAATTTCCTTAGGGACAGTAGTAAGGGACAATACTGCCATCTAGAGGAAGAGACTCAGCATAGCATTCAGACTTTACATAATGACATTTCTGGTTTAACACAACTATCTGATAAAGCCCAACATTTACTAAGGGCACAAGCTACAGAGGCTAATCTGACACAACAGTTAGAAAAAGCCCAACAAGATTTAAAAGGAACACAAAATACACCAATTGACATTGGATAGGGTTCAGCAAAAATGGCAGTTATTTCTTCTGCAGATAGTTATCAATAGTCTTGTTTGTTGCAGACTCTGCCTCACTGGCAAGACAAAAAAGGAATGTTGTTTCAATATGTTGGGATTTAAACAATGGTTGACATACACTGGTTGGGGTCTATTTGAAATGATGCTTTATTAAAATTTTTTTTTGCATTTATTCCCAAATGTTTAAAGTCATATATAAAAGCAGTAAAGTATGTTTTACAGCATTTTTAACCTGTCAGTATTTACAGTGACCGTGCCTATGTGTTAAATTCTTTATGCTTACACATGCCAGTTTGGGTCAGAAGGGGATTCGTAAACAGTGTTGGCAAACCCCTAAAACATGCCGCAGTACTACGGGAGTTATGGGCATTAATTCTCAGAATGATTTACAGGAAAAGTTTAGTATTGTCAAAAATCAAAGCACATAAAAAATATAATACAAAAAAGGCTACAGAAAATGCTTTGGGAGATGCCAGAGCAAAGCAAGCAGCTAAAACAGGTGAGTGCCTAGACTCACATTACTGTTTTAAACACACAGACAAGGTAATGCCAGTTTCCACCCTTTAAAAGAATTAAAAAAAACTATCTGAAAATGATCAGACAGTCTAAATAACATCTCAAAAACAAAAAATGTTTTGGTCAGACATGATGGTATGTTAAAGCAATTTCATCGTACAGTTAACGACATTCTGCACAATGCAGATGCAGCTTTAAAATCAGTTTCTGCTGGCCAGTCAGATACAGGCTCAGAGATTAAACATCTCAAAACTCCACCTGGAGCAAGAGATAGCCAGAGTGCTAGACAGTTTAGAAAAAGCAGAATTGCAGATACAAATAGGAAATGTACTAAAACAACTTGTAGACTACAAAATGCAGCTTTATGATTTCAAGTTTGAATATAGCATCAAGCCTAAAAATGTTACAGTTGTTACAGCTACACCAATCTTGTTTACTGCAGACAGTTCCACAATGGAATAGACAGCCACAGACAGATGAATCCAGTGTTTTTAAAACGGGTAAATCATAAATATAAAAGAGCATATATGCAAAAACCTTGCAAAAATCGGAGTAAACAGGAAAAGGAGGGAAGTAATAGAGGAGGAAGAACAAACCAACAAGGCAAGGGGTAATTACAAACACTAACAGTATAATGAAAATGATAAATTATGACCATTAGAATATGGGGATAATCCTCCCTGTAACTCGGATCATGGCAGGAAATGGGCATTAAAGCAATAAATTAACAGAACACAGGTTATGAGTAAAGTACAGGGACCTTTTTTAAGTAATGAAGGAGACTGTTAGTACACATAACTCAATGTAAATTAAAGGAGACAGAAAAAACAGAAAAATAAATATTATTTTACTGGTTTGATAAGCCAGGACAGATTCAGAATAAACACAGAAATAACCTACAGATATACGGACATAGAGTAAAGTTAATACATATACAGTGTAAAGTTAATACAGATACTGTGAATACAAAAATGCAAAACTAAACAATGCAATTAAATGTTGGGTATATAAGTCCACATCCACGTCTGGAAATGCAGTAATATTTAAGGCAGTACCTATGACAAATCCTAAATGAGAAGTTTCTGTGGTAACAAGAGAGGGTCACCCCCCCCCCCACATTAAAAGTACAGTATGTCTCCAAAGGCAGCTTATGCATACAGCAAACAGAGAAATATTGGTAGAAAATGGTGACTGTAATGTCAAATTTTCAAAAGAATGTCTTGCGTTAAATATAACAGCAAAAAGATTTATAAACAAACTAGTAGAGCAAGAACATCGTTGGTCAGACTGGTGTAACTGACATCCTGGGAATAATACACAAAAATACATATAGGTAGTAAACTACAGAGTGATTAAAAAACTTAGAAAAATGGCATTTCAACTAATAAAAATCCAAGTAAAAGCAGCACACCATCTTGGTTCATAGAAATCAGTGTAAGTTATTAACCGTCAAACAGTATCGGTACAGTAACAGTCTGTTAACAGTCTTAGGAAAGTAATAGTCTGTTTAAATTTGTTTTTATAATAGCAATCTATGGACAGGACAAGGCAATCTTAAAAAAACAAAAAAGGAAATACAAAAGGAAATGCAAATAAAACAGTTGCAAAGAAAAAATGGGGAGAGATACTCAGATATAATAGATCACGAGAACAGGAACATCATCATTGGATACCTGATTTCAATGCATTTTTGGCCATGCAAAATTTGTTTGCAAAGGCACATAAGTCAAATTGTTGGGTTTGTAGCCACATTCCTTGCAGAGGGGAAAATGCCATTACATGCAGTCCCTGTATAGGTTACACATAGGCTCGTAGGTAGCTACTAGGCTGTTGGCCCAAGGGCCTACGTAAGCCTGGCCAACAAGGTTCCCTGGCTTACACCACCTAAGAAAGTTAATTTGCTGTGCCCCTGTCGAGCAGAGCCAGAGAAGTCATCCCCGGGGTGTATTTCCTATTTCCCATCCACTCATCTAGATTTTTCTTGAAGAGTGCTAATGAGGAACTTTGCTTGACATAGATGAGTAGCTTGTTCCAGAGTATAGGAAGTCTCTGGGACAGGAATCTATCCCTCCAGTATGTCTTGTTTATTGTGGTGACAAGGTTTAGGTCCCTAGAGCGTGTAGCTCAGAGGGATTGGTATTTCTTTAGGTGTAGCATGTCCAACAGCTTTGGGTTTAACATAGCTTTATATGTTAGGCAGAGATCTCCTCAGAGTAGGCGATATGCTGCAGAGTAAAGCTGGAGTTTTTTGAGACAGTCAGTGTAGGGCATCTGTTTGAGGCCAGTAATCTTCTTTGTGAGGTACTTCTGTGGCCTTTCTAGCTGCTGCAGATGTGTTGTGAGGTACATTCCAAAGGGGGAGTTGTACTCTATAATGGGTCTAATGAGTGCCGAGTAGAGGGGAACAATGACCTCTTTTTTTTTCCTGGATGAGAACCCTTTTGTGATGAGGTGTGCCACATAGAAGGATTTCCTGACTACTGTGGTGATGTGATTATCAAATGAAAAACTACTGTCCACCTGGGTCCCAAGGTCTCTTATCACACATTCAACGTTAAGTAGACTGCCATAGACTGCCGTTTTTGTGGTAGTTCATGGATACAGAGTTTTTACCAAAGGGGATGACTTTTTGACATTGAGCTTGAGGCCATGCCACTGACACCAGGCATCTGTCTCAGTGAGGCCCTTCTGTAGGATGTCCACATCATTTGGGGACTCTACTATGGCTCCTAGTTTGCAGTTATCTGTGAATTTCGTTAGCCAGAGGCCTTCTGTATTAGCCTGTACTTCTGGGACATCTCCTGTTTGGTATCTACTTCTCTGGACTGAACCCTGTGTTACTCCACTTGTCACTGGTTTGAAGTCAGATTTGGAGTCTGCAACTTTTACAGTGTGGGTTCTGTCAGTGAGTCAGTTGGCAACCCATCTTGTGACGTAGGGATTTATACATAGTTTAGTGAGTTTAGCTGTAATTCCAGAATGGGGGATGGTGTCGAAAGCCTTGGCGAGGTCAAGATAGGCTGTGAGAACCACCTTACCCTCTATGGCTTTGGTGACTGCCTCAAAGAAGTCGATTAGGTTCAGAAGGCATGATCTGCCTTTCACAAACCTGAACTGGGTGGGGTCCAGAGTTTGAAGGTTACCAATATTTTTATGAGTTCCATGATGATACGTTCCATGGCCTTGCATACCAGGCTCGTCAGGCTAATAGGGTGATAGTTCCTAGGATCAGTGGTGGCTCCCTCTTTGTGGAGTGGGCTAACTGTTGCTGTGCACCGTTCAGTGGGCACAAAGCCTGACGTGAGACTTATCACTGAAAATGGTACTTAGACAGGGAGACAGTTCATTCTGAAGTTCATGTAAAATGCAGCCTGGGATGTTGTCCAGTTCCATGGATGCTGTGTTTTTGGTTTTAGAGAGTGCAGCTTTTACCTGCATAGATGTGATTTCAGGGACTCTGCATTCTTCCTGTATAGATATGGGCCCTTTAGGGGGGTGAGAGGGGGGTAAAGTTAACACTGAACCTATCTGCCAGGATGTTGGCAATATCAGTTGGTTCTGTAATTTTTGTGCCATTGTGCTGTAACTCAGTGCAGATCTGGGTGTTGCCATTGAGATTTTTGACGTAGCTATAGAATGCTTTGTGGTTGCCCTTAGAATCAATGGCAATTTTGTTTTCGTAGCTAGCTATGGAGAATCTTATAAGGGATCTCAGCTTCTTACTGAGGCTGACCAGGGAGCTCCTCCACTCATGGGATTTTACTCTCTTTTGCAACAGTTTCTTCCTTCTGTTATAGAGTTTGTTTATGGCAGGAGACCACCAGATTGGCTTCCTTTTTTTGGAGGATAGCATATTGGTTCTATTTGGGATAGCACGATCCATGTACTCGTTTTGTGCTTATAGAGTGCATTTGTGTAGGATTCTGCAGTCGTAACTGTATTGTCCATCTGCATGGGTATCATGAAGTTCGCCACTTCTGTCTTAAGAAGCATGAAGTTGGCTTTCGAGAAATTTTTTTACCATGGTTTCCTTAATTGTGGGGGGGGGGGGGTGCGGATATCTAGGATGGTTAGCTTATGGTCTGATCTGACCAATGAGCAGTTGACTTCAGGTGTGGAACACCGGTCACTCATGTTGGTAACCGGTCACTCATGTTGGTAATGACTAGGTCTAGGATATTGTTGCCCCTGGTGAGGGTGTGGATAAGTTGATCCAGGACATTGGAATTTATGAATTCCAGAAAGCGTTGAGCAAAGGAGTTGGTACATGAGTAGTTTTCCCAGTTAATGGTGGGGTAGTTGAAATCACCCATTATTAGGGTGCTTGGTTGAACCCTAATATTTTCCAGTATATCAGGCAAAGAGGAGTGGGAATCCTGGGGCATAGTGGGGGATCTGTAGCAAGCTGCAATTTGGATTGCAGTTTTGCCCAGAGTTAGTTGCACTTGGATAACCTCGGATGCATTATGCTGCGCAACTAGCCGGGAGGTGTGGATATCCTTAATGAATATGGACACACCTCCGCCTTTGATGTTCTGGTCCAGGTTAGATGGTTGAAAAGTGTGGTATGAGTTATAGCCTGGTAATGCAGGGGTGCTCTCTAGAGCCTTGAACCAGGTCTCAGTCACTGCACAGATATTGATGTTCTCCATTTTAAGGAGTGCCTTGAGTGAGTGCATTTTGAGATTTAGACTTCTTGCATTGAGTAGCATTACCATCAGTTTTTGCTTGTTCCTGTTACGGTGGTGAATTTGCATTTATGTTTAAAGAATCTTATAAAAATAGAGTTGTAAAACAATCAGTCATAAAAGAACATTTACAGTTGATGGAAATAGAAAGAGGAATACTCTGTTTTCAAAAGAAAGGGACAGTCAGGGTTGCTACTTTACATCAACTCTGGTCATATGAAAAGCTTGAGTATAAAATAAAAACAGTATGGGAGTTCACATGTAATACTTATTTTAAGGAAAGGATGAAAGAGGAGGAATTCTGTTACATATGCAGTTCCAATAATGCAAATTACTCACACATTACCAGAGGGTATGGTAGAAAATCACCAGAAAAAAGGGAGGTTCATAATGGTTTTCCAAAATGGGGAAATATTTAAAACAGCTGGATACAGGAAATTGTGTTATTTCAGGAGCTGAAGTCTTTCACTGGTATGGTGCCAATAAGGCAATATGGAAAGTTACAAAGTTGATAAAAGTTTTAGCAAATGCAACTTATGGAGTTCTCACATACAACAGAGGAGATGTTAAAATTTATGTTAAAACTGTCAAACAAGTAACTGTTGTTAACAATGAAGAAAGGCAATTAAGTACAGAGGATCACATTTTCCTGTAAATTGCATTTTTTTCCTAGTTAGCTTGCTTTTGTGGGCTAGACAGAACTGTAAATGGCATCCTGTTATAATAATAATTAATATTTGGTACATACAACGAAGCAAGTTGATCAATAGGGACTTTTTGTAAAGTCTTCAGATACAGCAAGGAAGAAAATAACAAGGACATTGGAAAACATCTGTTGCTTTGAAAAGATATATAAACCGGACATTGTCTTCTGACGTCTTAATCAAGGGTGCGTTGATTTTAGGAGACAGTTCATGAGAAGCAAAAGACTGTATTATAGCGATGCTATAATAGAATTGAAATGATTGCAGACAGTGTAACTGTTTCGACAGATTAAACTATAACGGAAACAGTAGTATGGTGTGAGTCTGGTTACTTCTGACATTTTCACAACAATTTAACAATTATTTTTAGGACTCTACTACGTAGCTCTCAGCCTTGCATCTCCAAAATGTCGAACACTGTCTCTCATAATGTGGAGAAAATAGGCAAAATGTGGAACACCTACTAACGACTTCAACTAGGAATCTCGGTGGATGGTTAAAATGTGTTTTATATTTTTGTTGAATTAGTATTATTCAGCATCATTTACCATGGATATCAGTTTAAAAAAAATGAACGTAGAATGTATGATAGCCCCTTTCAATGTGCTACTGCAAGAACATGTACTTGACAGGTATGCTCTAAAACTAAGTCAGTGAGACCTAGTAAAACTCAGTTAATAAAACTTGACATTGCTTTACTTTGTCTCGGTCCTCACGTCATTGTTAACATCCAGAGAATGAAATAGAAATCTTTTGAAGTTCTACAACTCGTGTGTTTTGTTTGTATTGTGCATTGTTAGAATTTCCGATTTGAATAGAGTACTGTTAAACTGCTTGACAGTTTACCTGCTGTTCTTCCTGTATTAAAGGACTGATGGACATTGTAACTAACTGCATACGCTTTGTTTGATGGTAATGTAAAATAGCATGTAGTTGCAAAAGCAAGGTTATAGATACACAATAAAATATGGACTGTCAGTCACATATGTGCAGTTTTGGCACATACTGCATTGTAAGTACCTTTTTATTAACATTTGGCTGTCTGACAGCAGAACTTTTTATTATTTTGAGCAACTTCTTTAAATTCATATGTCTTTTGTTAAAAAAAATTCTAATGCCTTGGTGGCTTCTTGGTTGGTCCCAGATCACGTTCAGCCTGGATGGCTATTAGAAGTGTTTATTTCTCACCTGCAATTTTGCATTCCTCTATCGTTTTGATTCCATGAGTTCCTCATGAAGGATATTCTGTGCATCTGTAACTCGTGTTAAAAAAATATATATATATTTCTTCACATCCCATCAGAACTGTTCTCTTGTCTTGTTTCCCTCTTGGAATGTAGTGTGTACAGCTACTTAGTTTTTGTTTGTTTACTGGGAAGGTATACTACTTAAATGCTTCTATCACATCACCTCTCCCTTTCTTTAAGGAGAGGCACATTAGGTACTTTTAAAAGTCTCATCTGATATGCAGTGTAACTTGAGCTTCAATCCTTTTTGTTGTCCTTCAGACAGATATTCCATAGCTATTCCATCTATGCCTTTCCAGTGCCTTCCACTAAACCACACTTCTGTTCTGTAGGAGCACCATAGTAGTCAGTCCCGGAGTAAGTTTGTGAATACCCATCCAGCCATCTAGGTGATATTTAAAGGAATATAGTGAGTTGCACTGCTTACCATGTGAGGAAGTTTATTTCAGTGGACGTGGGATGTACTGAGCTATAAACCTACCTCTCTGTGTTTATTTCTCTGTTGGCGAAAACTAGGTCCATCATTCTAGTACTGGTGGAGCCATTGTGCTTCAGATGGAGGAGGTCCAATGTATTCAGTGTTTTATGACATGGTACACGAGATGGAGGTCTTCTCTCAAAAACCTGTAAGACCTTGAATAAAGAGCTAGAGATTCCAGTCTGTTGATGGCATGGGGACGTCAAGACTGTGATCATTTGGTTAGTAACCTTTGAAGTTTTCTGTTTGGTATGTTTAGAAAGTTACATCCCACATGGGGCATTGTACTCAACAATGGATCTGAACACTGCTTAGTATGAGGGTAAGTAACTCTTCATAGATATTGGCAATATTCTTTTTGCAATTAGATGTGCAAAATAAAAGGATTTCCTGACCACCATTGCCATATTATGTTTCAGAGAGAATGAATTATTAACCTGCATTCCTAAGTCCCTGATTACATTTTCATTTTTTAGTGGTTTGTTGTCTCTACAGTTTGAGGAGAAGGATTACATGGCACAAGTGACAATACTACACTTTTTAGTATTTAAGCCCATTTTTAGTACACTAGGAATTTACCAGGAAGAGTTCTTGCTGGAGGGTTTGGGTGTCGGAGGGTGGGGTGACAACAGCCACTAGTTTGCCATTGTTTGCAAACTTTGTTAGCCAGAGGTCTTGGCTCTTTGCTAGGAGATCCTGAGTAGTAAAAGCCAAAAAGAAGTTCCAGCACTGAGCCCTGAGTAACTACTGGTCATTTTCATAAATTCTGACTAGGTTTCTTCAACTGAGCTAGTTCTTTTTTTCAACCAGTTTGCTAGCCATCTTATTACATACGGGTTGATTTTTAATGTATTTAGCTTCTGTATAATGCAAACATGGGGAGTGATGTTGAAGGTCTTGGCTAGGTAAAGATGCGGTGTGTACCACATGACCACTTTCTACAAGCTTTGTAACCCTTTTTAAATCAGTCCTCCAGATTCAGTAGACAAGATCTGCTCTTCACATAGCCAAACTGTTGGGGGTCAAGTCAGATAAGATTTTTGGTATCATAGTTAATGAGATCAGTTATAAAACAAGCTTGTAACACTGACTGGTCTGTAATTACCTGGGTCAGCTGCAAGGCCAACATTATGACAGTACCTTACCACTGTAGTGTTCACTCATCTGTGATAAAATCAATAGCTAAACTTAGGTTAAACAGTTTGAGTGGGTCTGGAGGGGCATGTTTTAACGCGATTAATTAAGCAACCAGATGTGTTGTCTGGTCCCATGGCAGCAGATGTTCTTCATCTCACATTGCTGCAGTCCTAACACTTGGGTAGTCCGCTGTCCCAGTCGGCCCGAATACCAAAGTATAAGGCTGACGTCGGTCAAGGCGCATTTGTTTGACATCAGGACGTCAGGGTACAAATGCGCATGACCGACGTCATATCCTCAGTCTTTTTTGCCGCATGGTCCGATGCAGAAGCAGTATTGCGAGTGCAGGTTGGCGTTCTGAAATTTTCTGAAGTCGGAGTTTCAGACCGAATCAAAGTTAGCTAAGTACCCCGTTGAGGAATATTTTGGTTTTTCTTGCCTCAGTATTTAACCGGATGTCAGAAAAAGTGAATAACTGTATTTCTTGTGGGAAACAGATACCTCATAGAGATTACCATACATTGTGTATACCTTGCTTAGGCCTGAGCACGACGTTGTTGGCTGTCGCTCTTGTGCTAGATTTAACAAACGCACTATTAAGAGAAGATTAGATTGTGCCAGGTTAGTTTTGGGAAGCGTTGTAATTACAACATGCCGCCGGATGCTCCGGCGCCGCTTTCTAAAAAGCGCAAGGACAAAGCAGCGAAGCCTAGGGTGGAAGAACCGTCTGTCCCGGACGTCGGTTCTTTAGAGGGCTCGGTGGAGCCGGTGGTTCTACCAGAAGTTCCTTTGGATTCTCAGGGAGAGACTTTACTGTTACAAGATGTGTCCTCTCAGGAGGTAGGCCAGGCTGAAGGGGCTTCTCAGGTAGCTGTTCTCCCCTCCCTTCCTAAGGTGGTTAGGCCCTCCCTTCTGTTTCCAAGGCTCCTTCTAGAGGCCGGCAAGGGTTATCTTCAGTGGGGGTCTCCCCTAGTTCTTCAGGGTCTCTGCCTAAGAAACATTTGCTTAAAATGGCAGAAGATTTGATTACTATGATTAGAGGTTCTTTACCCCCCCTGATAAGAGGCCTAGGGTGGAACCTGAGCTTGAGAGTTTTGAGCAGTGTTCAGAGGCTTCTGAGTCTTCGGCTGAAGACTTGCAGGAGTATCCTCCTTATTCTGATTCTGATGTAGATGACTCTACACCTTCGGCTTCTCCTCCTGAGGATTTTTCTTTTTCAGAGACTCTTCATTCCATGAGGGAGCATTTTAAATGGGAAGGTCAAGATTTCTCTGATTCTAGGAAAAGGCTTAGGCAATTTTCGTTTCTTCCGCAGCATAGGCCTTTAGCTATACCTCCTGTTCTGGATGTGGTAGAGGATGTTTTGCAGAGGCTTCCCTGAACCCTGATTCTTTGCCTCCTGCCCCAGTTAAACCGGACAGGTATTATAGGGTGCCTGAAGCTCATAAGTATCTTTTAAGAGTCCTAGGGCAGACCCAGAAACTGTTTCTCAGGGCCCTAAAGGTGTTAAGGCTTCTGTTGTTAAAAATCCTGTTCCTTCTGATAAAGAGGCAAGGGCTTTGGATAGATGGGGGAAAAAGGTGTATACTTCTTCCACTTTAGCCATGAGGGCTTTGAATTGCCAGTTTCACATGTTGAAATACCAAAATTATCTCCTTTCACAATTGAAGTCTAAGGTAGATGCTCTGGCGGAAGGTATTGAGTGTAAAGAGTTGCAGGATTTGGTTCATGTTTCTGAACAGGTGGGTAAGCATTCCTTGCAATGTGGTTTTGATGCTGTACAGGCCTCTTCGAGGGTGGCAGCCACTGGTTCTGTTCTTCGCAGGCACGCCTGGCTGAGGGATCAGAATTTAGCTGAACATGTAAAGACAAGGATTTTAGATGCTCCTTTACAATCTGATGTGTTATTTGGTGCGCCTGTGGAAGCAGTTTTGAAGAAAATGGAGGACAAGGCTAAGTCTATGCAGACTGTTAAAGATTTTTTGCAGGTTCAGCCTCCAAAGTTTAGTAGAAATTGGCCTACTAAGGGGTGGACTTATCCTTCTTATGATTCTCAGTCTAGGGGTAGATCTAGACGTGGTAGGGGCAGAGCTCAAGGTTCTTTTAGGCCTAGAACAGGCAGTTCGCCTGCCCAGTCTTCTGGTGAGGGCAGGGGTCAGTCCTTTCGTAAGCAGACCCAATGACTTGCCTTTTCAGCTGCCAGAGCCTTCTGGCCTGGCAGCACCTTTGGGAGGAAGGCTGGCACTTTTCAAAGAAAATTGGAGTATTATTACCCAAGTCAGATGGGTATTGGATATCGCTCACCACGGTTACAGGTTTTATTTCCATACCTTGCCTCTTTTCAAAGGCATGCCAGACATTCCTCCTATGCAAAGAAAAGAGGCTCACAAGCAAATTTCTCTGTTGCTCCAGATAGGGGCCATTCAGCCGGTTCCTGTGCCAGAAAGGGGCCTAGGATTTTATTCTCGCCTGTTCCTAGTACCAAAAAAGGGGAACACGTGGAGACCAATTTTAGATTTGTCTATCCTCAACACTTATTTGGACATTCCCAAGTTCAAAATGTTGACGTTACAACAGCTTTTACCTCTGCTGGGCAAGGATCACTGGATGGTAACTTTAGATCTCAAGGAGGCTTACCTTCATGTGCCTATCAGACTCAGTTGCAGGAAGTATCTGCGTTTCCGAGCTGGAAAATCACATTATCAGTTCTCTGCATTGCCCTTTGGCTTATCTACTGCGCCCAGAGTATTCACAAAAGTTCTGGCTCCAGTTGTAGCTTTTTTCAGGCTAAAAGGAATACAAATCTATCCTTACTTGGACGACTGTCTGATTCTGGCTCAAGAAAAGGACGAGCTTCTTCAGCATCTGGAATATGTGATAGCAGTGCTAAGATGCCTGGGGTATTCTGTGAACGAAATAAAGTCCAGTCTAGTACCCTCTCAAAACATGTGCTTTCTGGGTGTGAGACTGAATACAGCAGCTCAGATGGCCTTTTTAACCCCGGACAAACAAAAGAGTCTATCCCTTTACTTCCATCAACTATCTCATCAGTCCGTGCTGACTGCAAGGACAGTCCTTCAAGCATTAGGGTTCATGGCATCTTGTATTCTGGTGCTTCCCAATGCCAAACTGCATATGAGGAAGCTACAATGGTATCTCAAAAATGTATGGACACAGCACTGCCAGGATCTGGACACTGTCATTCAAATAATACCTTGCATTCAAAAGGAATTTTTGTGGTGGGCTCAGGAATGTCACCTAAACAAGGGACTCTCTGTGACCCGGCCAGAGGCGAGTCAGATTCTGACGACAGATGCCTCAGACATAGCTTGGGGAGCTCATCTGAATGGAAAGTGGATACAAGACAAGTGGCCTGCCAGACTACAGCATCTACATATCAACATGAAGGAGATGTTAGCAGTCCAGTTTGCATTGATGGCTTTCAAGGAGTTACTTCTTCCAGGGCAGGTGTTGATTCTAACAGACAACACAACTGTCATGTGGTACATCAACAAGCAAGGGGGAACACATTCTTATCCTCTATGCAGGCAAGCAATGATTTTGTGGGAGACTGCGCTCAGCTTGCAGCTTACTCTTCAGGCAAGGTTTCTGCCAGGAGCACAGAACTCCTTAGCAGATGTGTTAAGCAGGCAAATCATGGATCCCCACGAGTGGAAACTGGATCTTCATGTATTTCAAAAATTGACAGTGTCATGGGGAACTCCAGACATAGATCTGTTCGCTTCTCCACTAAACCACCAGCTGCCAAAGTTTTGCACAAAAGGTTTCATCACACAGCTTGGAAAGTGGATGCTCTTTCGCTCAGTTGGGAAAATCTTCATGTGTATGCCTTTCCACCTCTGCCTCTCCTCCCAAAGGTACTCCTAAAGGTCAGACAAGACAAGCCAAGGATGATTTTGATAGCTCCAGATTGGCCTCGCAACACTGGTACCCATTACTGAGGAATCTGGTAAGAAAGCCTCCATGGCCTTTACCTTTAATTCCACACCTTTTGTCTCAGAGGGACGGTCATCTACTCAATGTCAAGCTTCACTCTCTTCATCTAACAGCCTGGCATATTCTGTTTTGAACCACAGCAGGTCTCAACTTCCTCAACAAGTTCTGAATGTGATTATGGAAGCCAGGAGACCTAGTACACGTAAGGTGTATGCAGAAAAATGGAAGAGATTTTTATTTTGGAGTGCAGCAAAGGATTTGGATGTTTCTGAGCCTAATTTGAGTGTGGCTCTTCAATATCTTACTGAGCTATTGGACAAGGGCTTGTCTTTCTCTTCCATTAAGATTCATGCTGCAGCAATTTCAGCTCACTATGATTGTGACCCACCATTGTTTTCTCATCCTTTGTTCAAGCAATTTCTTAGAGCGGCAAAGAATATAAGACATCCACGTAGAGCTCCTACTCCTGCTTGGGACCTCAATTTTGTGTTGGAGAAACTTACTCTACAACCTTTGAGCCTGCGGCTACTGCTGAGTTGAAATACTTGTCATGGAAGACTGCTTTTGTTGGCCATTACTTCTGCAAGAAGGGTTTCTGAATTGCAGGCCCTTATGGCGGTTGAGCCTTTTTTGATTTTTCATAAGGATAGGGTATCATTACGTACTAATCCTTCATTTATGCCTAAGGTGGTTTCTAGTGTGGCTTTAAACCAAACTATTCATTTGCCTACTTTTATGCAGATCCCCAAAATAGGGGAAAAGATTTTGCACACCTTAGATGTACACAGACAGTTGCGTTATTATTTAAGCAGGACTAGGGATTTTAGGCAGTCTCAGCAGTTGTTTGTTTCTTTTGCTTTGAGTTCCCAGGGCAAGCCTGTGTCAAAACAAACTATATCTAAGTGGATTGGGTTTTGCATTGCATTCTGTTACTCCCATCATGGCAAGGAGATTCCAGCTGGGATTAGGCCTCATTCCACTAGGGCTACTGCCACTTCAACAGCATTTCTAAGGGGTGGCAACTAAGGATATTTTGAGGCAGCTACTTGGAGTTCAGTGCATACTTTCTTCAAGCATTACCACCTTCCTCTCTATTCTAAGTCCAGGGCTGGTTTTGCCACTGCGGTGTTGCAGGGCATTTTGGCAGCTCCTGCTTCATTATAGTTTAGCCATCCTCCCTTACCTCTGCTTTGGGATTCTACCCAAGTGTTAGGACTGCAGCAATGTGAGATGAAGAACATAGTACAGTTTTGTACCTACCATAAATGTAGATGTTCAAGATCCACATTGCTGCAGTCCAATTTTCCTCCCTCCTTCACCTCTGTGTTTAGGGGTGGTTGTGGGTGAGAGGTTCTATTTTTTGTAAATTTGTATATGTTGTACATATATTAGGTACAGGAGTGTTTTGGTGTTTTTTGGTTTTGGCCTTATCTTTTTAGGGTCTTCTGACATCTGGGGCAAGAAAAGACTGAGGATATGACGTCGGTCATGCGCATTTGCACCCTGACGTCCTGATGTCAAACAAATGCGCCTTGACCGACGTCAGCCTTATACTTTGGTATTCGGGCCGACTGGGGCAGCGGACTACCCAAGTGTTAGGACTGCAGCAATGTGGATCTTCGAACATCTACATTTATGGTAGGTACAAAACTGTACTTTTTTTTGGTCTCTGTTAGCAATTCAGTAAATTATCTTAATAGGGATAATTGGGGTAGTAGGAGACTGTGGTATTTCGGGGCTTTGGATAGAAGTTGCTGGGGTGAAATTGGCACTGAACTTATTTGCCTGGGGGTTCCCTTTATAATTTCGAATTACTGAAATCCCGACTTTCAGTATTTCAAAATTATAATACCGAATCCTTGAAATTCCAAAACACCAGAGGAGCGAAATTCAAAATACCGAAGTTCGGAGCTTTTGGTGTTGTGGTGTGTGAATGCCTAGGTGTAAGTGTAGGTAAGTACGTACGAGTGTGTTGGTTAGGGGCTTTTGTGTGTGTTAGTGTGTGTTTTGGCTGTGATGTGTGTGTGCAAAGGGCTGTGAAATGTGTGTGTGAGTTACCTTTGTGTGTGTGATTGTGCGATCTCAGAGTTAGTATATATAAGTAGGGGGGGTGTTGCGGTGTGTGAATGCATAGGTGGAAATGTAAGTACGTATGAGTGTGTTGGTTAGGGGCTTTTAGTGTATGTTAGTGTGTGTTTTGGCTGTAATGTGTGTGTGATTGTGCAATCTCGGAGTTAGTGTGTATGTATCTATATATGTATATATATATATATATATCAAAACGAAAACTTCGGCAACCCGAAGAAAACAAATCTCAAAATAAAAAACAATGACTGAGATGAAATAGTCACAAACGAGGAATATAATTTTTTAGCTTTCTTCCACCTTTATTGTCTGTGGACTTCTTCAGAAAACCAGGACGCCTCCCCACGTCCTGGTTTTATAACTACAAACAGGAAGTGATGTAAAATCCTTGATCCACATTTTCATTCTTGTTTTTATATAAAAAACACATAATTTAAACTTTGCTCTTATAACACAAGACATATAAAATTATCGAATCCGACACAGTTGTGCTAAAACCTGTATTGAAAAAAATGCCTTGAAAAAGGCTTACTAAAAATCATGATGACAATATGTGCCGTCAATAAAATGTTATATTGTATATAAATTATTGAATATGAAACTGAATAGCTGAAAATTCCATGTCGATAACAATTCTAAATGAGAAGTGTCAAATACATAAATGTGTTCCTTATGACTTCGGAGAACTGTATGGATGTTGTTGTGCTGGTGAAAATTGCTGACTTGATCTAACTGAGCATGGAGCCCTAAAGACTAATCACTGTATTGGCTTGATCCATCTAATGTACCTAGATGTGTGATCATCTAGTGTGATGTGCTAAATCTGTACAGACTCAACGTGGGCCGCTGGCAATAAACCAGTCGCCTCACCAGGGTGTGTTTGTGTGTGTGTGTGTAGGTCCTACCTGAACTGATACCTTGCTGGTAAATGTATTGGACATGCCGTAGCAATACTGTGAAACTACTGATGTTGAGAGATGGAGAATCTAACCACCAACAATGACAGGGGGATGGAAACACCTAACGCTTAGGGATGCTTCATGGACTTACCTGGGCTCCCAATGCCAAAGCTCATATAATGAACTAAATGTTAAAAGATACCACGCAACATTGGAAATTATGGATACCTTGATTCAAAAGGAATTTTTGTGGTGGCGTCAGGAATGTCACCTAAACAAGGGACTCTCTGAGACACGGCCAGAGGCGAGTCAGATTCTGACGACAGATGCCTCAGACATAGCTTGGGAGCTCATCTGAATGGAAAGTGGATACAAGACAAGTGGCCTGCCAGACTACAGCATCTACATATCAACATGAAGGAGATGTTAGCAGTCCAGTTTGCATTGATGGCTTTCAAGGAGTTACTTCTTCCAGGGCAGGTGTTGATTCTAACAGACAACACAACTGTCATGTGGTACATCAACAAGCAAGGGGAACACATTCTTATCCTCTATGCAGGCAAGCAATGATTTTGTGGGAGACTGCGCTCAGCTTGCAGCTTACTCTTCAGGCAAGGTTTCTGCCAGGAGCACAGAACTCCTTAGCAGATGTGTTAAGCAGGCAAATCATGGATCCCCACGAGTGGAAACTGGATCTTCATGTATTTCAAAATTGACAGTGTCATGGGGAACTCCAGACATAGATCTGTTAAGCTTCTCCACTAAACCACCAGCTGCCAAAGTTTTGCAAAAAAGGTTTCATCACACAGCTTGGAAAGTGGATGCTCTTTCGTTCAGTTGGGAAAATCTTCATGTGTATGCCTTTCCACCTCTGCCTCTCCTCCCAAAGGTACTCCTAAAGGTCAGACAAGACAAGCCAAGGATGATTTTGATAGCTCCAGATTGGCCTCGGCAACACTGGTACCCATTACTGAGGAATCTGGTAAGAAAGCCTCCATGGCCTTTACCTTTAATTCCACACCTTTTGTCTCAGAGGACGGTCATCTACTCAATGTCAAGCTTCACTCTCTTCATCTAACAGCCTGGCATATTCTGTTTTGAACCACAGCAGGTCTCAACTTCCTCAACAAGTTCTGAATGTGATTATGGAAGCCAGGAGACCTAGTACACGTAAGGTGTATGCAGAAAAATGGAAGAGATTTTTATTTTGGAGTGCAGCAAAGGATTTGGATGTTTCTGAGCCTAATTTGAGTGTGGCTCTTCAATATCTTACTGAGCTATTGGACAAGGGCTTGTCTTTCTCTTCCATTAAGATTCATGCTGCAGCAATTTCAGCTCACTATGATTGTGACCCACCATTGTTTCTCATCCTTTGTTCAAGCAATTTCTTAGAGGGGCAAAGAATATAAGACCCCACGTGAGCTCCTACTCCTGCTTGGGACCTCAATTTTGTGTTGGAGAAACTTACTCTACAACCTTTTGAGCCTCATGGCTACTGCTGAGTTGAAATACTTGTCATGGAAGACTGCTTTTTGTTGGCCATTACTTCTGCAAGAAGGGTTTCTGAATTGCAGGCCCTTATGGCGGTTGAGCCTTTTGATTTTTCATAAGGATAGGGTATCATTACGCACTAATCCTTCATTTATGCCTAAGGTGGTTTCTAGTGTGGCTTTAAACCAAACTATTCATTTGCCTACTTTTATGCAGATCCCCAAAATAGGGGAAAAGATTTTGCAGACCTTAGATGTACACAGACAGTTGGGTTATTATTTAACCAGGACTAGGGATTTTAGGCAGTCTCAGCAGTTGTTTGTTTCTTTGCTTTGAGTTCCCAGGGCAAGCCTGTGTCAAAACAAACTATATCTAAGTGGATTGGGTTTGCATTGCATCCTGTTAGTGCCACCATGGCAAGGAGATTCCAGCTGGGATTAGGGCTCATTCCTCTAGGGCTACTGCCACTCCAATAGCATTTCTAAGGGGTGGCAACTAAGGATATTTTGGAGGCAGCTACTTGGAGTTCAGTGCATACTTTCTCCAAGCATTACCACCTTCCTCTCTATTCTAAGTCCAGGGCTGGTTTTGCCACTCGCGGTGTTGCAGGGCATTTTGGCAGCTCCTGCTTCATTATAGTTTAGCCATCCTCCCTTACCTCTGCTTTGGGATTCTACCCAAGTGTTAGGACTGCAGCAATGTGAGATGAAGAACATAGTACAGTTTTGTACCTACCATAAATGTAGATGTTCGAAGATCCACATTGCTGCAGTCCACAATTCCTCCCTCCTTCCCCTCTGTGTTTAGGGGTGGTTGTGGGGATGAGGTTCTATTTTTTGTAAATTTGTATATGTTGTACATATATTAGGTACAGGAGTGTTTTGGTGTTTTTTGGTTTTGGCCTTATCTTTTTAGGGTCTTCTGACATCTGGGGCAAGAAAAGACTGAGGATATGACGTCGGTCATGCGCATTTGTACCCTGACGTCCTGATGTCAAACAAATGCGCCTTGACCGACGTCAGCCTTATACTTTGGTATTCGGGCCGACTGGGGCCGGACTACCCAAGTGTTAGGACTGCAGCAATGTGGATCTTCGAACATCTACATTTATGGTAGGTACAAAACTGTACTTTTTTTTGGTCTCTGTTAGCAATTCAGTAAATTATCTTAATAGGGATAATTGGGGTAGTAGGAGACTGTGGTATTTCGGGGCTTTGGATAGAAGTTGCTGGGGTGAAATTGGCACTGAACTTATTTGCCTGGGGGTTCCCTTTATAATTTCGAATTACTGAAATCCCGACTTTCAGTATTTCAAAATTATAATACCGAATCCTTGAAATTCCAAAACACCAGAGGAGCGAAATTCAAAATACGAAGTTCGAGCTTTTGGTGTTGTGGTGTGTGAATGCCTAGGTGTAAGTGTAGGTAAATGCGTCACGAGTGTGTTGGTTAGGGGCTTTGTGTGTGTTAGTGTGTGTTTTGGCTGTGATGTGTGTGTGCAAAGGGCTGTGAAATGTGTGTGTGAGTTACCTTTGTGTGTGTGATTGTGCGATCTCAGAGTTAGTATATATAAGTAGGGGGGGTGTTGCGGTGTGTGAATGCATAGGTGGAAATGTAAGTACGTATGAGTGTGTTGGTTAGGGCTTTAGTGTATGTTAGTGTGTGTTTTGGCTGTAATGTGTGTGATTGTGCAATCTCGAGTTAGTGTGTATGTATCTATATATGTATATATATATATATATATATATATATATATCTGAGTTAGTGTGTATGTATCTATATATGTATATATCTATATATCTATATATATATATATATATCTCTCTCTATATATATATATATATATATATAAGTATGGGTGGGGGGCACAGGGGGGGGTTCCCCCCTGCTTGTCTGTAGTGTAGGATTGTTTGTTTGATTGTGGGGGGAGATTGTGTGTGTATGTGTTTGGTGTATTTGCACTGTAGGCCCGCGATTTAAAATTTCGCGGTTATGGGGTTTCAGTATTTCAAGGTTTCGGCTATAGAATTTCAAAATACTGAAATTCGGGATTTTAGTATTTCGGGATTCTATAGTGAACCCTTGCCTGGATGGTGGCAATGTCCATTGGGTCAGAATTGGAGTCATTGTTGAAATAACATCAGACTTCTAGACTTCAACTTCTAACTTGTTTCTTAGTTTTCTAACATATAACCTACGAAGAATTTATTTTATCTTTGGCTTCAGAGACCAGCCTATGTTCATAGACTTTTTTTTAGTGGACCTGATAGTGTTTTTGAGTTGTTTTTTGATATGCTTTTGTGTCTTCCTTGAGAAGAGGTGTTTGGGTCTGATGGTAGGGTTCTCCCCCAGAATGGTTTATTTTTGAATTTCTAATACTACTTTGTTCTGGTTGGGACTGCTGGCTCTATGCATTTTTCTAAATGTATGTAGAATTGCTTAGGAAAGCTTGCTGTTGTATCAAGGTCAGGGGTGGTGCAGTCAAAAGTGAATACTGATATTTCATTATAGAGTAGCTTGAGGTTGACGTGTATAGCCTCTATGTTCAGTGGCATTTTCTGTAGGAAAGTGTGGGAGTTTAGTGGTGAAAGCTACAAGTTTGTGGCTAGACTTCAGTGGGGAAAAGAAGTTCAAGAGGAAGTCAAATTTGTAAGAATCTGATTATAAATGTTGGGTCCTGTACTAGGTTTGTGTACCAATTCCTAAAGGGGGGGTTGTATTTAGAAATGTTTGTGCATATCTTACAGTGGAGGTTGTGAAGACTGGTAGAGATGGGTGAAGGCTGTCAGCCTAGTCAAATAGAATTTGATACATAATTCTGGCAATTGTAAATATAAACATAAACTACAGGCTTGTTGTCTTGAATGTAAAGAAATGCTGTTTCAACAATGTGGCAACATTGCCCTCTGCTGTAAAGAAAACTAAGTCAAGCATTTCACATCTGTTCTTTGAAATTAAAATTATGTCTTGTATGTTCTTTTGATCTCCAGAGCTCTGAGCCATTTTGTCTGGACTAGCACATTCCTTCTATTGTTTTAACTTAAGGAATAATTACTAGATTAAAATGTCGCTTATTGTTGTAGCTTCCTGAGCAGGTGTTAGCTTGCTAAATAATGTAGCCTGTTGGCCTGGGAACTCCAAGCTAAGTGTCAAAGAAATGATGTTTGTGTCTTTCGGCTTTTCCTGGTTAGGGAGTCGCCACAGCGGAACTCCGGTCCGCTAATGATTGGCAGTAGATTTTTACGTACTGGCTTGCCGGGCCTAATGCACAACCTTCAACGAAGGAATGCCCATTCACGCATGTCGCTACACAGAAGACGCTCTAACTGAGAATCGAACGGGCACCTTCTAACTGTGAGGAGACAACGCTACCGCAGCACCACCACCGCAGTCAAAGAAATGATGTAATGGGAACTAAATGAGGATGATGTAATCTGGGAGGGCTCAGCAGAAATGTTTGTTAGTGATTTTAAAAACTATTGTTCAGAGAGAGACTGTAAGCATTTTGATCTTGGCTATCGAACTCAGCACTGCCTATGCTCTTAAGTAAATTATCTTAGAAGTGTGTTTTCTTGTAGCAATAGCTAGGAAATTAGAAAATATTAGACTGTGTTTTTCTGTTATGTCAGAACTGTACTATGGAATTATTTTAAGTGTCTGTGTGATCTCTGAACTCTTGAATAGCACTGTGGTATAGTAGTGTTGTCTTGTGTTTTTAGCATTTATTATTAAATATTTTTAAACCCTTTTCAGCTGTGGCTGGTTTATGTAGAGATAATTTAAGTTGTAGAGTACATTGCATGCTTATAAGTGATCCTGTACTAAGCCCTTCCAATAAGCCTTAATTGCTTAAGTTACACTACTATTGGATAATATTGCACAGTAATAATTGGACACCCTTTTAAGGGCCTTTGGGTAGCTGATAATTATTAGCTGGTGGTGGCACTAATTGCTACTGTATAGTCTGGGTATAGGGACACAGCTGGAGAATCTGTCTCAGCCTTTCCCAGGAGTGTCTGTGAAGTTGTATAAATACTTATCTCAAAGTGTGTGTGTGTGTGTGTGTGTGTGTGTGTGTGTGTGTGTGTGTGTGTGTGTGTGTGTGTGTGTGTGTGTGTGTCAGCTACTTGGGCAGGGACACGTAGCACTGGTTGGACAGGGAGGGTCATGGAGGTTAGCTTGCCAGCTAGGCTGAGATCTGGACCTTATAGCTGTGCCAGTGGGGAGTCTTATTGGGGACCTGGAGAGCAAGGGAGCAACCAGCCCCAGACTGACTGTGATCTCTGTGTGCTCTTAAGGGAAATTGCACTTTACTGTGTGTATTTGTTATCCTTTCTCATATATGAGATGCCCTCTCTGGTGTTAGTGGTGAGGATTGTGGCTCCTTGATTGCTGGGCCAGGGCACGGGCTTCACATATTAATTGGTGGCAGTGGTTGGGATATCCACCTCATATTAATTGGTTTGCATTGGTGGGATCCACTACACATTAATTGGTGGGCATTAGTGGAATATCCACATCACATATTAATTAGTTGGCAAATACTAATTGGCTTGCAGTGGTGTGGGTAGAGTGAATCCTGTAGCTTATGTACAGTGATCTCTGAAGGTGTTTTGTACTCTAAAACAGCCAGGCAGTGAATACTCAGAGTTCAGATCGCAATTGTTTGATTTCTTTTGTTAGCTTAGTTAGTCAGGGTAAGCAGGCAGCATGTCAGCAGAGGAGTATGGAAACCTGACAAGGAGCCAGCTGGTGGAGATGTGCCAGGCTAGGGGACTGGTGCATGGAAACCTGACTAAGGTAGAACTGATTGCAGCCTTGGTTACAGCTGCATCAGAAAACAGCATCCAGGAGTACAATCAGACTGGCAGTGGAGATACAATATCCTCGGAGAATGGACAGCGCAACCTTTCTGCAGTGGACTTAAAAATCCAGCTGGAGCTAAAGAGACTTGAGTTGGAGGCCAGGTGTTTGGAGATAGAAGCCAAAGAAAAGGAGTGTTGGAGGAGGCATGAGAGGGAAATGCTGACTCTTCTCCGGAGTCATGGAGGTAATGGGGAAGGGAGTAACTGGACCCCAGAAGCACAACAGGTCAGTAAATTTCTTCCGCAATTTAAAGAGGGGGATAATGTTGATAGTTTCATTCATATGTTTGAGAGGGTATGCAGACAGTATAGTATTGACCAAAGGCTTATGGTACGGTTCGTGACCCCCTTACTCCATGGGAAAGCTTTTTTTTTTGTCAAAAATGCCTGACTCTGCTTTGATTATACTGCTGTAAAAAATGTCTTTTAGAATGTTTTAAGCTAACACCTGAAATATATAGGAAAAAGTTTTGTGAGCATAGACGCAAGGCAGATGAAAGTGTGTGGGAATATGTTGCTGAACTGAGCACTTATTTTTATAGCTGGGTGAGTGGATGTCAGGTCACCACTTTTGAAGGGCTGGCAGACCTTTTGGAGGGGGAACAAGCCCTTAGCACTTTGCCTGAGGGCATGAGGTTCTGGTTAGCTGATAGACAATGTGCTACTTCAGATGAGTTGGGGAAGAAGGGAGACCTGTATTTGGCAAGCAGGCAGCCCTGCACAGGAAGGGGACCCCAGTACTGCTCATGGGTCTAAAGGAACCCATGGTGGGCAGCTTAGACTGCCCCAACAGAATCTGCCAGTAGCAGGGAAAGCCACTATTCCAAGTACACATCCAGGAGCTAGGGTTAAATGTTTTTAATGCAACCATTGTGGCCATGTGGCATACAGGTGTCCATGGAGGCAAGGTGGGGAACCAAAGGTGAGGGAGCCAGTAAGTGGGAAAAACAAAATGCCAATAGAAGGTTGTCTTGGGACAACAAGGGTACCAAACTATCACCAGAGGCTATATCCTATTGTAATGAACGGCAAAGAGGCCATTGTCAAGAGAGACACAGCCTCTGATATAACCATTGTAAAGCCTGTAATGGTTACAGAGGTGCACTACTTGCCTGGGCAGTCTAGTCCAGTCAGGGCTTTAGGAGGGATCCCATTCCAAATACCTTTGGCTAGGGTTCACCTTGACTGGGAGGGTGGAAAAGGAAGCCAGCAAGTAGGTGTGTTTTGAGGATATACCTGCAGGTGTCCTGATAGGGAATGATTTTGATAGTGCAGTACCCTGTGCTTTGTGCAGTTACACACAGTCAGGCTTGGAGACAAGCATGTGGGTCTGGTAGCCTGAGGGAGACCCAGACAGACTGCATACTTGCAGCCAGGACTGGTGAGGTGGTTACTTCAGGAAGGGAGCTATTTTGTAGCAGTGAGACTGAATGTGAGCCGCAACTGCTTGTGGGTACTGATGTTCCCTCGGACAGAGTAACTGCAAAGGTAGAGGTGAGTAATAGTACCCAGGCTGACAGTGAGGCACCACTGTCAGAGGATGCCAGACTTCCTGTGGAAGTAGAGCTGGGAAGGGTTACATGGAGAGAGTTGAGACAGGCTCAGCTCTCAGACCCTACATTGCAAGGCCTGAGGCAGATAGCTAGGGAGGCACCTGAGTCTCAAGGAAAGGGGGAATCTGTATACTGGGACAAAGGGTTACTATACAGAGAGTGGACCACTAAAGGAAGGCTAAAAGGTGAGAGAGTACAGCAGTTGGTAGTGCCTAGAGCCTACCATCTGGCGCTTCTAGCCATACCCCATGATATTCCCTTTGCAGGTCATATGGGCATAAAATGTGCAAAGAAGCGTATTATGCAAAACTTCTATTTGCCTGGAATTTCCAGAGATGTAACAGGGTACTGCAGGACTTGTGAGCAGTGCCAAAAGGTAGGCAAGGCAGGGGACAAGGTGAGAGTTCCTTTGAAGCCTTGGCCTGTGATTGAGGAGCCATTTCATAGAGTAGCTATGGATATTGTAGGTCCTCCGAGTACCCCAAGTTCCACAGGGAAAACGTATATCCTAGTGGTAGTGGATTATGCTACACAATACCCTGAGGCAGTGGCTTTGTCCTCCATTGAGGCAGAGACGGTGGCAAATGCTTTGTTAGAGATTTTCAGCAGGGAAGGTTTCCCAAAAGAAATACTGACTGATTGAGGTGCCAGTTTCATGTCAGACCTGCTGGCTTGTCTGTGGACGTCCTGTGAGGTGAAGCACATGAAGACCACCCCCTATCACCTCCAAACTAATGGTCTTGTTGAGAGGTTAAACTCTACAGTCAAGTCCATGCTATGGGCATTTGCAGGTCAGTTTAAGAGGGAGTGGGACAGATATTTGCCCCATCTGTTGTTTGCTTACAGAGAGGTTCCCAAGGAATCCACAGGTTTTTCACCCTTTGAGTTGCTGTATGGGCCTAGGGTGAGGGGGACCTCTAGCTTTAATTCAAGATGAGTGGGAAGGTGAGTGTGAGTCTCACAAGGAGTCTATTGTGGCATATGTCCTGAACCTCAGGACAAGGCTCGGGGAACTCATGGGCTTGGCCCAGGAGAACCTTGCAGAAGCCCAACAACAGAAAAAGGTGTGGTATGACAGGGATGCTCGAGTTAGAGAGTATGCTGTGGAGCAGCAGGTAATGGTTCTCATTCCTGTCAGACACAACAAGCTGCAAGCAGCTTGGGAGGGTCCCTACAAGGTGGTAAGAAAGATAAGTGATGTTAACTACATGGTGGAAGTACTAGGCAGATGGCAGGGGCACCAGTTGTACCATGTTAACACAATGAAACCTTACCATGATAGGGAGGCCCTTGTGCTGAGCATTTGCAGTGGATTGCAGGAGGAGTCTGAAGGCAGTCTGGGGACTGATCACCTCAGTGAGGCTTGGGCTGACACCTCGGTGGAAGGGGTAGCAATGTCCTAGCAGCTATCTCCTATCCAGGTTCGAGAAATCGAGCAGTGTTGCAGGAATTTGGGGACATGTTCACTGGGAAACCAGGGTGCACCACCAGGTGGATACAGGACCCCAAAGGCCTATTAGCCAGGCCCCTTATAGGGTGCCTGAGAGTGTCAGACAGACCCTGAGGGAGGAGGTACAGGAGATGTTGGAACTAGGGGTGATTCAAGAGTCCAACAGTCCCTGGGCTTCCCCAGTGGTGCTGGTGCCAAAGAAGGATGGCAGCACCAGGTTCTGTGTTGATTACAGGACATTTAAATAGTCACACAGGGTCAGATGCTTACCCCATGCCTAGGACAGATGAGGCCCTAGAGCAGCTGGGTGGGGCTAAGTATCTTACAACCATTGATCTTACCCAGGGTTACTGGCAGGTGCCCTTGACTCCCAGTGCTAAAGTGAAGTCAGCCTTTGTGACTCCTTTTGGCTTGTATGAGTTTACTAAGATGCCCTTTGGGATGAAGAATGCCACCGCAACTTTCCAGAGGCTGGTAGATAATATCCTAGCAGGAGGGTATGCCCTTGCTTACCTGGATGATATTGCCATCTACAGCCATTCCTGGCCAGAGCACCTTCAGCATGTCAGGGCGGTGCTGGGCAGATTACAGAGGGCAGGGTTAACCATTAAGCCAAGCAAATGTTAGATGGGTATGGCAGAGGTCTCCTACCTAGGACATAGAATGGGGAGTGGTAAGATAAGGCCAGAGCCTGCCAAAGTGGAAGCCATTCAGGCATGGCCTGCACCTGTTACTAAAAAGCAGGTGAGGGCATTTTTAGGGACAGCAGGGTACTACAGAAAGTTTGTCCCCAGTTATAGAACCATAGCTGCTCCCCTCACAGACCTGACAAGGAAGAACAGGCCAGATAAGGTAGTGTGGACCCCAGCATGTGAGCAGGCATTCCAGAAGCTTAAAGAAGCTTTGTGAGGACCCCTTGTGTTAGCCAGTCCAGATTACAGCAAATAATTTGTTGTGCAAGTCGATGCCTCGAACCATGGGGTGGGGGCTGTACTTAGCCAGATTTCTTCAGAGGGGGAAGAGCACCCAGTGATTTATCTCAGTCGTAGGCTTCAACTCAGGGAGGAATGCTATGCAGCTGTAGAAAAGGAATGTCTAGCCATAGTGTGGACACTGCAGAAACTTCAACCTTATCTGTATGGAAGAAGATTCACTGGAATGACAGATCACAACCCCCTAATATGGTTAAACAGAGCCAGCCAGCAAAATGCCAAGTTGCTAAGATGGAGCCTGAGGTTGCAAGCATATAATATGTCAGTGCAGCACCGCAGTGGGAGTAGCAATGCCAATGCAGATGGGCTCTCAAGACAGGGAATGTGGTGAGGTACACTTAGATAGACCTAACCCTCTCAAGCAGTGTTTATCAAGGGTCACTTGAAAAACTAGCTTGAGTTCTCCGGGGGGGGGGGGGGGGATGTGAAAACTGGTAGAGATGGGTGAAGGCTGCCAGCCTTGTCAAATAGAATTTGATACATAATTCTGGCAATTGTAAATATAAACTTAAACTACAGGCTTGTTGTCTTGAATGTAAAGAAATGCCGTTTCAACAATGTGGCAACATTGCCCTCTGCTGTAAAGAAAACTAAGTCAAGCATTTCACATCTGTTCTTTGAAATTAAAATTATGTCTTGTATGTTCTTTTGATCTCCAGAGCTCTGAGCCATTTGGTCTGGACTAGCACATTATTTTTATTGTTTTAACTTAAGGAATAATTACTAGAGTGTACATGTGAAATGTCTTTTATTGTTGTAGCTTCCTGAGCAGGTGTTAGCTTGCTAAATAATGTAGCCTGTTGGCCTAGGAACTCCAAGCTAAGTGTCAAAGAAATGATGTAATGGGAACTAAATGAGGATGATGCAATCTGGGAGGGCCCAGTAGAAATGTTTGTTAGTGATTTTAAAAACTATTGCTCAGAGAGAGACTGAAAGCATTTTGATCTTGGACATCTAACTCAGCACTACCTATGCTCTTAAGTAAGTTATCTTAGAAGTGTGTTTTCTTGTAGCAATAGCTAGGAAATTAGAAAAGATTAGACTAAGTGCTTTTCTGTTATGTCAGAACTGTACTACAGAATTATTTTAAGTTTCTGTGTGATCTCTGAACTCTTGAATAGCACTGTGGTGCATTAGTGTCTTGTGTTTTTAGTATTTATTAAATATTTTTAGACCCTTTTCAGCTGTGGCTGATTTATTTAGAGATAATTTAAGCTCTAGAGTACATTGCATGCTTGTAAGTGATCTTGTACTAAGCCCTTCCAATAAGCCTTGATTGCTTAAGTTACACTACTATTGGATAATAATATTGCACAGTAATAATTGGACACCCTTTTAAGGGCCTTTGGGTAGCTGATGATTATTAGCTGGTGGTGGCAGTAATTACTACTGTATAGTCTGGATATGGGGACACAGCTGGAGAATCTGTGTAAGCCTTTCTCAGGAGTATCTGTGAAGTTGTATAAATACTTATCTCAAAGTGTATGTGTGTGTGTGGGTGTGTGTGTGTGTCGGCTGCTTGGGCAGGGACACGAAGCACTGGTCGGACAGAAAGGGTACTGGAGGCTAGTTTGCCAGCTAGGCTGAGATCTGGACCCTATAGCTGTGCCAGTGGGGAGTCTTATTGGGGACCTGGAGAGCAAGGGAGGAACCAGCCCCAGACTGACTGTGATCTCTGTGTGCTGTTAAGGGAAATTGCACTTTACTGTATTTATTTGTTATCCTTTCTCCTATATGCGACGCTCTCTCTGGTTTTATTGGTGATGATTGAGGCTCCTTGATTGCTGGGCCAGGGCATGGGCGTCACAGAGGTATAGGAATATCTGTTTATTAAAGGGTAGTTAAAGTCCCTGAAAATAATGGAGTTTCTTCTGATAGAGAGACAGTTTAGAATACTGAGGAATCGTGTGTGGTCATTGAGAACAAAGACTGTTGTCTGTAGTAAGCTCTTGACAATCAGTCTTATCTACAGTGGTTTGTACTTCATGGAGTGCAGTTTGTGGGTTCCCTGTGGATCTGCCTAGAGGCAATATGTTCCTTGATTAATATGGAGACTCCACCACGGTTATCACCAAGTTGAAGACATGAAAGTGCAAAATCTAGGTATAGGAGTCTTGTCTTTACATGTAAACCAAGTCTCAGTAACTATACAGACATGTATGCTTTACAAATGCAGGAGTGCCTCAGTGTTAGGCTATTTATTGTTTCGACTTCTGTAATTAGACACCTTAATGTGATGTGATTTTTAGAATGATTTTTAGTTATATTGGAATGTCCATTAACTGGACTTTGCTGCTCCCCAATGACTTTTTTTTAGACAAAGGCTTTAGCTGTTCTGCAGAAACCTTGGAATGAGAGATGTAGGTCATGTTTAGCAACGCAAGCAGGATTGTTGAGCATCTCATCCCATACTGGCACTTATTGGATCCCCCTGGAATGTCACTAGCTTTAACTAATTAATCAAACCCGTTATCGTATCTTTATATTTAGCCGTCATTTATGATGAAGTAAAAAATTACATTCAGAACCAGTGCCTTACCTGCATTTTTAACATATATGGAACATTCTGACATGCCTTTGTGTGTACTTCAGAGTTTTATATCGTATATCATTTACTCCCACATAGGTTCATAGGAGATTACTAGGATAACAACAGCTCGAGATCCTTTACAAGCCTAGCCACTGTAACCCGATTTTTAGCTGGTATATATCCACTAGGGGCAGGAGGAAGGCATGGCTTTGTGCCAATGCTTAGAGTATTTTTACAGATTTCCCTTGTCCATAACCCTGAGTGTGAATTTATGGTTCCCCATCCATCAATCCATATTGGCCCTGAAGAAGGCCAGGGAAGGTCTCTGCTTCACGTAAATAGGAGGCCTATTCCAAAGAAGCAGCAGTCTCTGGGACTTGTCTGTCTGTTTGACACACTGACTAGGTACAGATCTAAGAAATGGGTGACCCTCGTGCTGTTTGCCTTGTAGATATGCATCAGCTCCATCAAGGCTAGATTTGTGAGCGCCTTGTAAGTCAGGCACAGGCTGCCTCTTAACAGATGATTGGAGACAAAAGTAAAGGGAAAGGGCTTTCAGTCTGTTCACATAGGACATGTTGTTTACATGCTGTATTTTCTTTGTGAGGAACCTCTGAGGTTGCTCCATCTGTTGAAAGTGTCTGGTCAGATACATTCCAAATGGTGCACTGTACTCTGTTATTGGTCTAATGAGGACTGTGTACACTACAACGGTACTGTAATCTCTCTAGATCTGGATGCCATACCTTTACTTATAAGTTGCACCACATAGAATGACTTTCTTACCACTGTGGATATGTGACAGTCAAAGGTCGGGCTACTATCTACCTGGGTACCCATATACCTTTCCTCTGAGTCTACTCTTAGGGGTGCATTGTTAATGTTGTAATTAGCAAGGGTATTTGTTTTCCCAAAGGGTATGGTAATGCATTTCTTTGCATTTGGTTTCAGGCCATTGTTCTGACACCAATCATCTATCTGATTTAGACCTTCCTGAAGGATATCTACGTCATTGGGGATTCAGTGATTGCCCCAGGTTGCAGTCATCTGCTGAGTTTGCCCTCCAGAGGTCCTCCACATTGGCCTTGCCATCTGCAAAGTAAATTTCAAACAGGAGTGACCCCAGCACTGAGCTGTGTGGCACACCACTGGTAACTGGCCTGTTGCTAGAAGTACAATCACCCACTTTGACCACAAGTGTCCTGTTTTTGAGCAAAATGACTATCCATTTGGAGATGGAGGGGATTTATGCCCAGTTCTGTGAGTTTATTTATAATATCTGAGTGAGGTATTGTGTCAAATGACTTGGCCGGGTTGAGGTAGGCATTGTGAACAGTTTTACCCTCATTCTTGGCCTTCTCAAAGAAGTTCACCAGGTTTAGCAGGCATGACTTACTTTTAATGAAGCCAGATTCGGTTGGGTCCAGTGTTTAGAGGTTTCCTATGTCTTTGTTTATCAGGTCCGCAATTACTCTTTCCATGGTCTTATCAACAAGACTATTCAAGGTTATGGGTCTGTAATTTCCTGGGTCAGTTGATGGGCCATCTTTGTGCAGTGATATGACTGTAGCTGTTCACACTATCGGAACAAAGCCTTTCTGGAGGCTATGGTTAAGTAGTGATCCTATTGAGCCTGATAGGTCACTATTTAATTTTAAGAAGCAACTTGGTATATTATTGGCTCTCATTGATGCCATGTTTTTAGCTTTGGAGAGTGCTGTGGCTACCCATTTCTTAATGATAAAATGGTGGTGGAGTGGCGGAAGGTATTTGTTAGGGGAGAACTGGAGGTGATGGGGAGAGTGAAAGAATAGCTTTGTCTGCCAGCTGGGTGTAAGAGATGCTGTCGACAACTAATTCCACACATTGTTGAGTGTTGCCCTTCAGAATGCAGACATAGCTGAAAATTGCCTTTATGGTTATCTTTACCTTTGAGGCTATTTTTACCTCAAATTCAGCTTTCAGAGACGTTAATATTTCCCTGATTCGCGTTATTATTTCTTGACAGGGTTTGTGCAACAGAATGAAGACTATTAAGACCAGGGGTCCACCAGGGAGGTTTGTTTTTGTGGTTTGACCAGGGCTTTTCGGTTTGGTACTGCCATTTCTGTACAGTTATTAATTTAGTTATACAGGCTTTAGTGTACTGTTCTGCATATGCTACTGTGGTTTCTGGATGTGGGAGAGCTTGGAGTCTAGCTATGCCATTACTTAATAGGAGATAGTTTGCCTTAGAAAAGTTTTTAAAGTTAGTGAGATTCAGTGTGGGGGAGGGGGTCTAGTGTTACCGTAATTTTCCAGGGAAACCTCTTTGTGATCTGATCTTACCAGTGAAGATGTCACACATGGGGGGGGGGGGTGGGACAAGCATCACTGTCCTATATTTATGAGTCTCATGTGTAGGATATTTGTTCCCTTGGTGGGAGTGCAGACCAGCTGCTCCAGGGTATTTCAGTTTACAAAGTCAAGCAGTCTTTGGGCCTTTATATTCGTGGTCCTGTACGCCTCCCAGTTAATGGAGGGGGTAATTAAAATTACCCATGGGCTGGAAGGTGAGTGATTCTAGTGGTTTACCTTCATATAGTCGCTTCTACTATGGTTGAAACCGCTTCTGCGAAACCCGAAGTGCGAACGTCTCCGAGGTTGAATTCCACATAACTGAACGGAAAAACCTCACCCCCTTTTTGACCCATGGTAGCACTGGTGTGGAAGTGTGGCGTGGCCGGAAATGTCGAATTCGACATTATTTTGATATTTGGAATGTTTCGCGAAACGGTTTTCTTAAGTGGCCGGTCGATCATGTGTGATCGACTTTGTGAAAGTAAACCGATTCTAGTAGCTCTAGGTGTGATGTGTGGGTATCTGGTTCATGGAGGAGATCTGTAGCTAGCAAGCATTAGATAATGAATTTTCTCATAGATAGATGGACATGGAGTAGTTCCAGCATGTCATATTGTTTGACCAATCTTGAGGTGAAATTATACTTTATGTACATAGATGCACTTCCTCCTCTCTGATCTCACAATCAATGGGTGAATGGAAGATATGATGGGCATTATAACAGTGCACAGCTGGGGCTCTCTCTCTGGTTTTAAACCATGTTTCAGTAACTGCACAGACATCCGCATTCTCCAGAGTGAGGAAGGCTTCTGGGTAATACAGTTTCCTGTTAAGACTCCTAGCATTGGGCAGCAACACCTTTAGCTTGTCCTGAGTATTGTTTGTTATGTTGGAAAGGTTTGTCTGTTTGGCAGTGCCTAAAAAAAGGCAGAATAGGAGTGGGAAATATTTTAGCCAATATCCAAAAGCCTAGAGGTGACAGGGAGACCATCCATGGTCAGGCAGCATGGTCTGACCATATTCTGCAAGGCTGACAAATACTGGACCCCTTCAGAATGACATCAATAGCTAAGCCATCTCTTAGTTGATCATTTTCTGTCTGTATTATGGCATCATCTTGGAGATGGTAGAATGCTGCTTAGTGTTAGGGTCACACCTACCTTTGACACATATTCAGAGAGTTCAGTCATGTCTTTTAGTCCAAGGAGGTAGGTCACTCACTTCTACATGGACTATGACAGAGTCACACTGGTACATGTGGATGAGTGACCTGAGAGCTTGCATGAGCTGCTGGATCCTGGCTTCTGACAGACAACTAATTGTAACCCTCTCTTTATCCAGCCTTGTAAGGGGGAACATCTAAGTGTCTCACGATGGAGTCACCTATGACCAGAAAGTTGGATTTTGAATTGTTTTGCCTTATGGGCTTGATAGTTAAGACGCAATAAGATATGTCTTTATGTATTGTGCTAGTATGTGTCTTATTTGCGCGAGTGCGAGATTTCTGAGGAATGCGCCTGTGAGGCTTGGGAAGGGTACTTGTAAGCACCTTTGCATATGTAGGTCTAAGTTGGTGGTCATTAGTGGGTGCAGCGAGTGGTGTGTGTGTGAGTCACTGACAACCTGTTTGTTGCATTTAGTGTCGCTATGCGAGAGTCTGGCCTCCAGTGACAGTGTACAAGTACATCTTTCACATACTGTATTTTCTGTTTTAAGAATTAAGTGGTTGTCAGTGCACATGAGGCAATCGCTATATTGTCTCAGTATGCCCATATCCACCAAGCTGGAAACAGAGATGGTAGGAAAGTGCCCATCTATGGATGCTGGTCCTAATATACTTACAAGGAATATAAATGGTGGGGTGCATATAAATGGAACAAGGTGGGGGGGCTGCTTGCTTGCTGTAAATTCAGGTGACCTGGTCTTCAATGCACCCAGTTAGCTGCTCACTGCACAGTGATAGGCCCAAGTGCCAAATTGAGGTAATGCTAACTAGAAATTTCCTAGCTGAATGTGTAAGTGCTGCTCAGTGAGCAAACGTATTGTCTAGTGAGTGCTACGGAATTGGGGTAAATCTCCGAGACAGTTTTATGGGAAAATCTCCGTTATTGGCGTTTGTTTATATACAAGCCACCTCAAACCTCTGTTGTGTGAAGTGCAGTTTTGTGCAAACATGAGGCTTAAATACACTCTGAGAAAAAACAGTTTAACACTACCTATGCCCTCAGGCCAATCAGATGAGCACAAAAAAGTAATTCCCAGCTCAGATGAGTGAAAGCAGCCCTCTCCTTGCCACAAGAGTGTAGACTTATACTCTGTTAATATAAAATGACTGGTTTGGAGCCCACATGTTGGAAACAACAAACAGATGCCTGGAACTAGATACACTGAACCATTACTGTTTCAGTCATATTTGTCAGGTGGTAAGGGTCCTTGGAGATCTCGCAATGTCAGAAACCCTGATGCTTAGAAGACCAGCTAAGAGCAACCCTCTCCTTGTTCGGCCTTATGAGCAATGAGTTAGTATACCTCACAGAGTCACCTTTCACTAAAGCATTTATGCTGCTGCTGTGTTTCATAGTGGTAGATTTGAAGTATTTTTGTTCAGGGTAGAAAAGTGGCCAGATTTTTGCTGCAGACAATATTGTTTCTAAGAAGCTTTAGGAATGATTTTACAGCCTCAGCATACAATACATCTGGTGTTATCTGCCTTGTGCAGTGGATTGCAGTTTGTGTACCACAGAACTAGTAATAATTTAATAAAAGAAAGCATTCAGAGGAAATTTGATGGAAGCACTGATTTTGTCTTAAGAAGTGTACTTGCAAAACTTTAGTTTTTGTGGGTCTAATGCTTGTGATATAGTAGAGTGTAATTTTTCTCGATGAAAAGACAGTTACTTGGTCCTTAAAAAAAAAAAAAAAAATTTCCCACGCTAAACATCGACTGGCACACATTTCCCTTTCATAAAGACCCCACACGCACACTTCTTTCACTGTTGCATTTTATACTCAGTCCCCATTTTTTTGATTCATAGCTCTTATTGATGCAACATCTTTGCAGTATATTTTTATTCTTCAAAATTCACTCTATTCCGAAACTGGGGTCCAGGGAGTTCCACTTTACTATTCTGCAGTCACTGTGTTGAAAAAAGAAAAACACAAACACACTTCCCTTCCATGTCTTTCACATTCGCGGCTAACCAGCTCCTTTATTAACTTCCGCGTTTGCGGCTGACACGAAACAAGTGATAATATCGGCAATGTATAGGGCAAGTAATCTATGTGGCAGTTGTGGCAATTGGAACTTGGAGGGAAAATTCAACAAACTGTTACTTTCCCTCCAGTCGGTCAGACAGTTATAGTAGCTGTGTGATGCTGGTTAGATTCTTTCTGCAGAGCTGATCAATACAAGACTTTTTAAGGTATTTTCTTTTTTTTTCTGTGAGGCTGCTTCATATTTCTCAGCTTTATACATTTTTGCCTCATAGTTTTGGTGTACCTTTCATAAAACTGATTTTTTTCTGGCAAATCCATGACAAGTTATTGAGCACTTAAGCCAGAAAATATAGTGTAATGGAGTTTGTATCCTTCGGAAAATTCATAGCAATGCAAACTTTGTAAGTCTGTAAGAGCAATATTTAAAAGATGTTCTTATTTTTGGTACTATGTTCTCCACATGGCCCTGTGTGTTTTTCTCATAAAATTGTGCTTTATCTGGCAAACCTCTGGCAAGTCATTCAGCACTTGAAGTAAGAAAGTAATGGCAGACATTTCAGTTTTATAGTTATTGTTCAGAAAATTAGTACTAATGCAAAACTTGGTTTTCTATCAACTTTGTAAGTTTATAAGAGCAGTATTTAACAGGTGTTCCTAGTTTTGGGACTGTGTTCTCCCATTAGTTGTGGCTTTGTTCAGAGCACATGGTCTTGTATGTGTGTGTCTATGTGCATGCGTAAGAGGGAGAGAGGTGTGTGTGTGTAAGAAGGAGAGAGGTGTATGTGTGTGTGTTTGAGAGGTCAGTAGTATAGCCATCAACTATACAGGTTTTTGCAGAATGTCAAGATTTTTGCCTCATTTTTTTGTCCGTTTCTCATAAAATTGCGCTTTTTCTGGCAAATACCTGGCAAGTCATTGAGCACTGATGTCAGAAAGTAATGGCAGACTTTTCAGCTTTAGAGTTCATATTCAGAAAATTCATAGTAATGCAAAACTTGTGTTTCTATCAACTTTAAGTCTGTAAGAGCAATATTGAACAGGTGTTCCTATATTTGGGACTATGTTCCCCCATTATTTGTGGCTTTGTCCAGAGCACATGGTTGTGTCTGTGTGTCTGTGTGTCTGTGTGTCTGTGTGTGTGTGTGTGTGTGTGTGTGTGTGTGTGTGTGTGTGTGTGTGTGTGTAAGAAGGAGAGAAGTTGTATGAGTGTGTTTGAGAGGTCAGTAGTATAGCCATCAACTGTACAGGTTTTCGCAGACTGTCCAGATTTTTGCCTCATAATTTTTTTGTCCGTTACTCATGAAATTGCGCTTTTTTCTGGCAAATCCCTGACAAGTCATTGAGGACTGATGTCAGAAAATAATGGCAGATATTTCAGCTGTACAGTTCATATCCTTCAGAAAATTCATAGTAATGCAAAATCAACTTTGTAAGTTTATAAGAGCAATATTTAACAGCTGTTCCTAGTTTTGGGACAGTGTTCTCTCATTAGTTGTGGCTTTGCCCAGAGTACATGGTCTTGTACGTGTGTGTCTATGTGCATGTGTAAGTAAGAGGGAGAGAGGGGTGTGTGTTTGTTTTTTTTGTGTGTGTGTGTGTGTGTGTGTGTGTGTGTGTGTGTAAGGACAGAAGTGTATGTGTGAGTTAAGAGGTCATTAGTGTAGCCCTCAAATGTACAGGTTTTCGCTGAATGTCCAGATTTTTGCCTCATAATTGTTTTTGTCCGTTTCTCATAAAATTGTGCTTTTTCTGGCAAATACCTGGCAAGTAACTGAGCACTGATGTCAGAAAATAATGACAGACTTTTCAGCTTTAGAGTTCATATTCAGAAAATTTATAGTAATGCAAAACTTGTTTTTCTATCAACTTTGTAAGTCTAAGAGCAATATTGAACAGGTATTCCTATATTTGGGTCTATGTTCCCCCATTATTTGTGGCTTTGACCAGAGCACATGGTCCTGTGTGTGTGTGTGTGTGTGTGTGTGTGTGTGTGTGTTTAAGAGGTTAGTAATATAGCCCTCAACTGTACATGTTTTTGCAGAATGTCCAGATTTTTGTCTCATATTTTTTTTTGTCTGTTTCTCATAAAATTGTGCTTTTTCTGGCAAATCCATGGCAAGTCATTGAGCACTGATGTCAGAAAATAATGGCAGATATTTCAGCTTTAGAGTTAATATCCTTCAGAAAACTCATAGTAATGCAAAACTTGTTTTTCTATCAATACAGAAATAATGAAATTAAATAATATTTGGAAGTACCTTAATGCACTACTACTCATTCTAGAAATTAACTCCAGTGCATGTTTAGCTCATCAGACAGTTTTAGAAACTGGAGTCTGTTTAAACTGTAGTCCTTTACAAATAAAACTAAATTCTGTAATTCAAATATTGCTTTAATATTAATTATTTATTAATATTAACATAATCCAAAATATAGGGGTCCGTGAAAATTTTTCCCTTTATCAAAAGGGGTCCTCCAGCTTGCAAAGTTTCAGAACTGCTGCTCTACCCCATCAGAAAACAGTTCTGAGAGAATCCATTTTTGTTGGCTTGACCTCTGATATTAAGAGATTTAAAAAAAAAAAACTTGGAGATGCCTGTTGGTACTTAAGAAACTAATAATAACTTTTGCTACATCTTCTTAAAGGAAAAACTGCACCTTGGAACTTGATTTACCAAGAAAATAACCCTAATGGAGACCAGTGAATAGATTACCTGCAAAGTGAAAGATTTAGTGTAGAAAATCTTAACTCTGATAACATCACAGCCAGATAGACCAATGGATCCCTAAATTAAGGAGAAACCAGTGGAACGAGAAACATCTGATCAGTTGCCATATGAAGATACTTTGAGCCTTCCGTAGTAAACCAATACAAACCTTCACCTGGAGTTGCACACCAAGGGAAGGAACAGGAAACTTTGGCAACTCTGACACAGTCAGTGTTGTGAAGTGATAGGCCAGTGAGCTCCCATATGAAAGAACAATTGATGATACAGGATGAAACTAAAGAGAATGTGGCACAAGAAGATGCTCTGGAAATTTCTGTAGAATCCCGTCAGGAAATGGAGAACAAAGAATGTGCCTTCAATTTAGAAGAAAATGTAGTTGCTTGATAGAGATGGACAGACATATTAAAATCAATGAAAGAAACAGAGTCAATAAAACCACAAAAGTTAAATGTTTGATAAAACAAATGAACACAGCAATTGGACTGTTCGTTTAGATTCATGCGATATAACTGAAATAAATAGGATATATTACTGTCATGCTAAATTAATAACAGATAAAGTCTTACCACAAAAACACAAGGCAGTAAAGGCAAGGAAGGGGAGAAATCAAATGCCATTATGAGAAGTATCGAATAGAGAACATTGTAAAGCGATTTAAGACGAGCAGTGTTGTGCACTACCACAAATAATAAACTTAAAAATGTCAGCACAGGCAGAAATAATGTGTAGATAAATATAAACAAAAAGTACAAAATAAGCAATTTTACTGATTACCCAAAAAGGTTTTATAGAGAATTGGGAAACAAGGCAAAAGGAACTGAAACACCACCAAAAAAAGAAATGGATACAGTTTGGAGAAATAGCTACGAAGATCACGTAGAACATAACGGAGATGCTGAATGGATTGAAGAAGTAAACAGAATAAGAGAAGTTCAGATATACAGGATATGAAATGGGATCGGCCAGAGAGATTGAAACAAAGTTAAGAAAAGCTCCTAATTAGAAACCTCCAGGCCCAGGTGCAGTACCTAACTTCTGGCTAAAAGTATTGGCATCTTTACATGAAGATTTATTCAAGAGTAAGAACTATTTATATACGCACCTCGAACAGACAGCTACCTAGTTAACAGGAAAAACAGCACTCTTAAGTAAGAGTGAACCTGCAAGCTATTCTAAAAACTATAGACTAGTAACTTAGCTTCTCACAATGTATAAACTATACACTAGTATTGATGCCAACAGAGTTTATAGTCATTTAGAAGGAAATTATCTCATGGCAGTAGAACAGAAGAGTAACAAAAGAAAGTCATATGGAATAAAGGATCATTTGTTAGTCATGATGGAGAACTGTAAAAAGGGGAAGAAGCTTGAGTATGTTATGGATAGACTACAAAAAAGCATTTGACAGTATTTCACAGTCATGGATAAGAGTGCTTAGAAATATGTAAGATAGAACCTACACTGATAGATTACATTACAGTGACCTTGAAACAGTGGCAGACCACTTTGCAGTTAAACCATGATAAAGGACAAATTATTATTATTATTATTATTCCAGTGATAAAAATTCAAAGGGGGATATCCCAGGGTGACTCTCTGTCACCACTGATGTTTTGTCTTGAGCTTAATCCGTTAAGCTGTCTACTTAACAGATTAGGTCATGGCTATAATTTGGCTCCCAAAAAACAACCGTGTAAAGACTTCTTATCATCTTTTTGTAAATCATTTAAAACTGTATAGCTGATCAGATGAGGAACTGAAAGAACAACTACAAGTGGTCAAAACTTTTTCAGATGATATAAGAATGTCATTTAGTCTTGATAAATGTGCCAAAGCAACCTTTAGAGAAGGAAAGCTACAGCACCAAGAAAACATCAGCCCTTGGACAGGAACATGGTATAAAAGAACTTGATCAAGAGGGAGTATATAAATATTTGAATTGATGAGGGCCCAACAATAAAACATGAACAAATGTGAATAAAACTTGGGAATATTTTGGAGGAATAAAATTAATACTGAAAACTGCGCAGATATCTAGGAACAAAGTCCAAGCTATAAACCAGTTTGCTCTTCCTGTCCTGACTTTACAGTTTTAGAGTGATTGACTGGTGTTGGATTGGCTGGACAGGAAAACAAAGATGCTTCATGTTCATCAAATGATTTATAAAAATCAGTATATACCAAGACTATATATTCCTCATTCTGAAGGGGATATGGGTCTCCTCGAAATTGATTGCATGTATAGATCTGCAATCATAGGACTATATACATATCTGTTGACCTGACAAGACCCAAATGTAGTGAAAGTTTCGAGTCCAAGATGACTTCCCTGCTTAGTTTAGCAGAAGTATATCTGTGTCAAGTGGGAGTGGAAATCAAAGCAGAAGTAGATAAAAATCAGGAAGAAACTGAATGTGCCAGAAAACAAAAGTGAGAATATAAGGTGAAGCATCAGCTGAAAAGGGAGGGAACGTGGAAAATGCCTAAATATAGTTACAAGTGTAGAAAACTCTTGAAAAAACCTCATGTTGATTAGGACTGAATGCAGGAATGGTTAAGGAGAGATGAACTTAAACCAAAAGATACAAGGATAATATTGCCGGCCCAAGATAGTGGCCTATGTACACATTGGCTTACAAAGTTTATTGAACATGTGGGAGAAGCAGACAAATGTAGGTTTTGTAAAACAGAACTGGAAAGAGTCCACAAGCCACCCTAGTAGACATCAAGCATAAATAGGCTATACAACAAGAGGAACAAACTAATGTCTAAGAACAAGAGGGAACTGACTCAGCAGAGGAAGGACATCCTTCACAGCTTGGACAAGCAAATTAGATATATTGTGAAGTCCTCTAAAGCCAGTTAAGAAGCTAAACTAGCATCCCTAGCTAAGGATAATCACAAGGCATTCTTTAGCCATGTCAGAAATTTAAAGGGAAGGCCTAGCCTTGTGCCGAACTAGCAGTGGATTGTACCACTCATACTGACCCTGAGGACATTACCAGCCTGCTAGCAGGCAGACAGACGTGGGGCAAACCTCACCCCCTGACCCCCACCAGACATACCCCCAAGCATACCTTTAACCCGTCTTCTACCGAGCATCACCAAGGAGCAGGTCATAACTGCACTTTCCATGGCTAAACACACAGCCTCTATGGGACCAGATAACATCTCAGACTGCCTACTAAATGGTCTAAAACAGGACCTAGCGGAACCACTTGGCACTCTTTTCAGCCAACAGTCTAAGTAAGGGCTTTGTCCCAGCAGAGTGGAAAACAGCAGCAGTAATTCCCTTGCATGAAGGGGGCCCAACAACCGACCATGGGAACTATATATCCAGAAGCCTAATCAGTCTTGTCTGGAAGGCCATGGAGATAATCATCATGGACCTTGTCAACAAAGATGTAGGTGACCTTCAAACTCTTAGCCCGACCCATTTTGGCTTCGTTAAGGCTAGATATTGTTTATTAAACCTGATGGACTACTTTGAGAATGTCACAAAAGCTGTGGATGAAGGCAAAACGGTACATACAGCCTATCTTGATTTAACCAAGAATTTTTACACAATCCCCCACTCAGGCGTCATTGAGAAACTGTCCCAGCTGGGAATTAACCCATATGTCACTAGATGAGTGGCCAGCTGGCTCACTGACAGAATGCATGCAGTCAAAGTTGGGGATTCCACCTCTACCGGCAGACCAGTTACTAGTGGTGTACCACAAGGATCTGTGCTGGGCCCCATACTGTTTGGAATCTATTTCACAGAAGTCCAGGTGAAAATAGATGGCCTGTAGCTTACCAAGTTCGCAGATGTCTGCAGACTGGGTGCAATAGTTGTGTCCCTCAACAATGTTGACATACTACAAAAAGGGCTTGCACATAAAAATGATTGGTGCCAAAGCCATGGACTTAATACATTTAGTTTATCATTCCTTTCGGCAAAGGGAAAGTCTCTGTAAATTACAATGTTAACAGTATCTCCCTTAGCTCAAACTCTGTGGTGAGAGATTTGGGAACACAAGTTGACAGCAACCTTAACTTCAAGCACCATGTGTCCATAGTGGTAAGGAAGGCCTTCTATGTTGCACATCTCACAAGTAAGGGCATTGCATCCAGAGCTAAGGATGTTATAACTTTCCTGTACTCATACCTCATCAGACCACTAATAGAGTACAATGTTACTTTCTGTATGTACCTCACCAGACACCTGCAGCAGCTGGAGAGACCTCGAGGTTTCTCATCAAGAAAATTCAACACATGACCTACATGGACTGGCTGAAAGCCCTGTCACTACTGTGTATTACAGGCTGCTGAGAGGTGACTTGTGCCTGGCCTACAGAGCAGTCTCAGACCCTGCCCTAATGGAAATGCTGCACATCCGCAAGTCAAATGGGACAAGAGTCAATCGCTGTAGGCATCTTAACCTAGTCTACAACATTAACAGGACATGCTAGAGAGACCAATATGTCTCCCAGAGATTGTCACACCTTTGGAATAAACTCCCAGTTAACATAAAATGGAGCTCCTCAGTGACCATATTTAAGTATAACTTAGACAACTGGCTGGGCGACTGTAAATTTACCCCGGGGGTGTCACCTGTGGCCCTCTTGGATAATTGCAGTCTGTGATGTTCTAGACTCGTGCTGCAAGTATAGACCATACCAACTGGTAAATAAGGGAACAAGGGTCTAACATGGATAGGCTTATAAAGGTCCTAGGGTCAGTATCCTAGTAATCTCCCATGAACCTGTGAACCCATCTTGTTGCTGGTTGTGATTATACTTATGACAGAAGGACTGTATACTGAAAGGTATAATAATGTGGTAAGACTGTTGCATTAGGGATTGTGCTAACATTATAATATTGAAGTAGTTGAAAAACATTGGAATCCTGCGCCACAAAGCATTATAGAAAATGATGGTTCACATGGGATCATCCATTACCAACAGTTCAAAAAAACTGATGCAAGAAAACCAGATATAGTAGTCTATGAGAAGAAGACACAAGTAGGATTGATAATTGAAATTGCTACTCCCAGTGACTACAGCATACAGAGAGAGACAAAGTCATAAAATACCAGGATTTGCAGGCAGAAACAAGGGCAATGTGAAAGGAGGATACCCAGGTAGTTCCAATAGTAGTAGGAACAACGGGTCCTATAGAAAAGAACTTACAATTGTACTTTGATATGTTACAGATACATGTAACTCCATATGAATTGCAAAAAGTGATTACTTGGTACATTGCAGGTGCTGCAAAGAGCACCTCTGGTTAACATCAAAATTTGAAGTAATACTAATTTTGTGAATTTTAATTATACTTTGACTTAGGAATGGGGTCCGTTTCCATCATGGTTTTAGAAACCCAAAAGACTTGGAGAAATTAAAAAAGTAATAGGCCTGTTTTGCTTATGATTGTTTCACTGCTCTGTCTTCAGTTCCTGAATGCATTTCAGTTCACTTTTGTATGAGTTTGCTAGACATAAGAAATTGAGGTGTCATTCCCCCATTTAGGTAGAATAGCAGTAATGTGAATCACAGGCATCATACACAGCTTCTGGATCCTGACTTTTCTCTTTTTGTTTGAATTACCCTGATTTTACATTGCAGTGACAGTATGATTAACCTACTCACAGTAATAGTTTTAAATCCACACCAAAAAATAGCTGAACTCCCGGTATTTCTAAAAACAGTTTTTCAGCTTTTCCCGGTTAGGGGTCACCACAGCGGAACTCTAATCCACTAATGATTGGAAGTGAATTTTTACAGTGTTGTGTTGCCAGCCCGGCACCCAACCTTCAAGGAAGGCACACCCACACATGCACGCACCTACCTGCATGTCTTTATTTCTAAGACTGTCAAATCCTTCAAGAATTGACATGCTTTATTTTACTCTCCCTGAGATGTCAAAGTTGTCATTGTCAACCACGAGTTGAAACTGACAGATGTTACATCAAACAACTTTGTAAGAGATGTGCAAAATATTTCTCTTCTGAATGTCTGATAAAAACACCAAAATGGAGCGGCAGAGCTGAGTGAATTTTTCAAGATTTATTAAGCTCTTTTCGTTTGCTGTGTCAGATAAAAATACATAAGATAACAACGTGTCTTATTTCAAGATAAAACCTCATATCATGTGATTAACTAGACCAGTCATAAACTACTGTTTAAAACAGAAACTCCCTCTCTTAAAAACCTAATACTACTAAGACCTGTTACAAAAGAATTTTACTTAAGTGTTAGTGACAGTAGACAATAATAATAAATAAATAATACATTTCTACAGCCCTCATAACACTGTTACCAAATAAAAATTGGCATTATGTAACGTCTATTAAAACATATGCAAAAGCACGAGGATAAGTGCCAACTAATGAAACAACGATGCAAGGAAATACAAATAGATAGACTCTTTCATCTTTGTAAACTCTTTAATTTCAAAATACAGCTTATAGAGCAGGTCTCATTTATGCCTGGGAAATTATAAGCATTTACATTAATTTGCCAGAACAATTCTAATTCATCTAAGTGTAGAGGCAAAGGTCCACCCCTAATATCAATGGGTACTTGGTCTATGACCTTATATTTTATGTATATGTTTTAATAGAGGTTACATAATGCCAATTTTTATTTGGTAACAGTCGGTGTTATGAGGGCTGTAGAAATTTAGTGTTATTTATTATTATTGTCTGCTGTCACTTTAACACTTATTAAGTAGAATTCTTTTGTATCAGGCTTTAGTAGTATTAGGTTTTTAAGAGAGGGAGTTTCTGTTTTAAACAGTAGTTTATGACTGGTCTAGTTAATCACATGATATGAGGTTTTATCTTGAAATAAGACACTTTGTATTTTATGTATTTTTATCTGAAGTAGTTTATGTTGCACAGCAAACGAAAAGCGTTTAATAAATCTTTAAACATTCACTCAGCTCTGCCGTTCCTGTTTTGTGTTTTTATCCATTGTTTGTGTGGCCGTTGTGTTTTCAATAGTTTCTTCTGAATGTCTGCTTAAGGGAGTTTTTTTTTTCCCTGAATGTTGTAAAATGTTTTATCTGCCCAGAAGTATTTTATTTTTATAACCCCGACCATGTTATCTCGATTTGTGCTGGTACAGTCTTCTCTTCTTGAATCGGTGTTATGAAATGTGTTCTTTAATTAAAGACTAAGGTAGAAATGTGTTCCCACTTCTGTTTTATTGCTTCTGTCTTGATTTTTGTTGCATTGTAGCTTACTTTTACTTCATCAAAACTGTAATCCTTGACCATAGCAAATCAGTTACTGTCTGTAAAGATGCTGCACATTTCTCTTCCTTTCTTCAGCATAAGCGGTGGGAAAAAGTTCAGCAGCCCTCTTCACATAAGTTTTTTAAAAGCTGCTAAAATCAAAAAGACTGAAGATTGTGGCAGTATCTGAGATATATAAAACTACAGATCTCCATGTTTCTGTTGTATGTCATGCAACCACGATCTCCATGTTTCTGTAGTATGCCATGCAACCAGAGACTATTTCCTTAGCCAAGGCATGCAAGAGGTCAAGGTTAAAAAAGGAGGGTAGACTGTTCTTTCTTTTGCAAAGCAATGAAATTTAGTTACATGAAGTGCAGACTAGTTTTCATTAACGAAACCACATTGGGATCATATTAAAGGTAGAAAAAAGTTTCAGGGTTGAGTTAAACTGCAGGCTTTGATGAGCCTAAGTCTTAAATGAGATACCAAATTCCTTTAAAGGCACATAAAACTGCATATTATGGACCGGTCTTCATTCAGCAATATTAAATCATATTAGGCTAAAGTTAAAGAAAAAAAATGCTGCTTGGCTGTGTTAAATCTCTTAATATAACTTTAATATCTTCTCTTTCTACATCTTATACTATGTAAGGGATTTTGAGCATTTCATGTCCACTTCAGCTGTGCTCCCATCTTATACTATTAACACTTTATCAAGCACTGCCTCAGTTACATTCTACTTCTAAATTCCACTGCAGATCTAACCACACAAACACCATGTACGCACTCTCATCAAACTGCCTCCCCCTAACAACTATTCTTAAAACATTACCAATACCTCCACCCTAAAGTTATTTAAACATCTGACTTCTACCTTTCTCTACTGTTCCTTTTTCGTTGCTGGTAGCATTCTAATAGACAACTATCATGGTACCTTTACATAAACTCCAAAACAATTTTTTGTATCCCCATAGCTATTTTGTCTTCTTTGAAAGTATTATTTACAAACTCCTCCTGTCCTATATTCAATGCTCTCAGCAAATCTCTGCCTGCCTTTAGACTTGGTTATAATACCACTGCAGCTTTATTCCTTCGTACTGACTTCATGCATACTAGCACTGATTTGGTTGACCTTAAAAGGATTTATGCCTTGAAGAGCATGCTGGCCTTGCTCAGTCCTCGAAAACTGCTCCTTGTCATTGTTTTTGGACCAGAATTGCAAAAGAAGAGGCATTGAAAATTGCATTTTTATTTTTGCTATGATAGGGTTTTGTCCTCACACCTCTAGCTTGTAAATATATTTCCTGTTAGGTCACTGTACCCAGGAGCAGTGGATGAACCCATGCCCCTTCTTTACATTTTCAGGAGGGTTCACACTTTCCACTCTTAATTAAGCTAGGTACCCTTCTAAACTTTTTGTTAATGGACCTCTTCTCTGATTTAGTAACATATGTTTGCAACAGGACATGTACTCTCTACTTTGGTAATTCTTTCGTTTTGTATTGTGAAATATGATGTTCCTTAAGGATCCATACTGCATTAATTACTGTTCTGCATCATTAATAATCTCCCCAGTTATGCTGTTAGACTCCTAGTGATATTATGTGTTGATGACCTGTTATCGTTCACAACATCAGATAGTTTTGTAGACTTCTTTAAATGTTTTCAGACAGCCTTTAGTGATCAGCGCCTTTGGATGTTAGTTGGCAGTTTGATTAAACAGACATTATTGTTACTATTTTGTATTGTCTACTTTCCCCACTCATATCTATGATCCCAAGGGGTTCCAGCACCTCCCTGATTAACTCCTGTAAATGTCCAGAAATTCACTCATATTCTACTCTTTTGTTCCATAACCAAGCTCAATTCTCCATAAGTAGATACAATTTCTGCTCATTTTTCCCATGAACTAACCAGCTGTCTTGAAACTTCTTCAGTGCTGTACTAGAGTATTTTCTCCCTTGTTTGCTTTAGACAACTTCCACAACACAACGGTACTTCAGATACTATAAAAAATTGTGATGATCTTACTTACCCTTGCTAGCTCCTTTACTCCACACACATCATCCCCATGAATGAAAGGGACAGATTTCTCTCTTAGATTATGCCCAGATTGCTGCATTTTATTTTTTGCAGTCCGTTAGCAAATGCAACTTATCTTTCATTCCACAGCTATCCTGTTAGATCTATGCAAATGCGCAGTTTCACATAGGAAACCTATGTTTGTCCAATGCATGCCAGAAAGAATTCTGTTTGAAAAACTGTTGTTTGGAACTATTCCAGTGACTTTAAAAATCTAACCAGATTTTTTTCTCTCTTCAAAGAATCTGTAATCACCCACTATACCAACTAGATTTTGCACTTTTTTTAATATCTTAACAAATAATTTTACTACCATAACATTTAATTTTGAAATGTTGTTACTTTTATACTTTTCCCTTTCCCCAACTGTATATCTAATTTACTGTGGTTAAGACACATGTAGCACATGGAGTGAGGTGATTACTCTTAAATATTTGGAAAAGCACTAGACCCGATCTTAACAAATGTTAAGCACCTCCTGCTTAACTTAAGGTCTGGTCTTATACTAGGCAGTCAAATCTGCCAGTACTGATCAGCAAACAGAGCAGCAGAAAAACAAAAAAACAGATTTGTTTCTGCCTGTTGTCTGTTCCAGTAACCTGTCATTCACTTCCTGTCATAAACTTAGAAAGTTGCTAGAATAATCTGATGTGTGTTCACCTGCATTTTCTGAAGGATACAAAGTCTGAAACTCAAATTATGTCAGTATGTAGTGACTTCACTCCTCGGTGTTTTGTTCAAAAACCAAAGACTTTATGAGGAACAGACCAAACATACAAGGCAAAAATCTGGATATGTGAGAGGCATGCCAAGGTGAGTGTGAATATAAAGGGATTGTGTTGCACTGACTTTCTGACAGTGCTCGCTAAATGCTTTTTTGTCTTTGAAAACTTGCAAGACACTTAGAGTTGTTTTGTTTTGTTTCCTGTAACTAGTAGTACTTGGAGCAGATAAAGCTCAATGCACTACAAAGAATTATGAGTAGGTCTTCAATCAAAACTTTTAGTTATGTGTTCTTAAATGGATGCCAAGATTCACCTATTGAGCTCTGCTCTTGAGGTGAATTTCTTGGCACCTATATCTTGAACACATAATAAACAGGTTATGATCTGCGACCCAATCATAATGCTGTATGTAGTAGTCATTCTGCATACAGCTGTTCCACAGTATTATTCTTGTTAAACTATTGTGATTTAATTTATTTTGCCTTTGGGCTACGTTGGATCTATATATTTACCTACCTAATTATCATATTAATAAATGCGTGTTTACATCAAACAGTGCAATATGTGTATAAATTCTGAAACGATAACCTATGCATAGGTGATGAACAATGTTTTAAAAATGTTATCAATTATGATAGAATTTAGTTTATACATTTTATGTGAATATAAAGCTACATTCATGGGTAAATTAAAGCTATTTAGTTAGAAAAAAAGGCAGTGTATAAAACTGATAAATTAATGTCTAGGGTGCACAATTTGTGAAATTTTAAGATGGCAACAGTTTGTATGGAGAAGTTTAATGGCTGAAAGATTATTGAAGAATGTTTAGTGGGGGGGGGGGGGAGTCAAGATTCATAGAGCTGCAAAACTTGAAATCGTTTATTGTTTTTGTAATATTGTCCGTTAAGCTTAGAGTACTATCACATGACATCTGTTATTACAGTAAATATTTTAGTGATCTAGTGATTAATCAGTGTAATCTTGGAATGAAGAAATTTTGAAATATTAGATGCTTTTGGGTTAATGAGGATTGTAATAAGGTTAGTCTCTTTAATGCAAATTACTGACACTGCAGTGCATTAAGGGTGGTGGGGTGATGTACTCCTGAGTGTGCTGTTCTTTGGATGAGATGTTACACTAAGGCCCTATCTGCTTGGGTTAAAGGTAGCTCAAGTGAGTTTAAAAGATCCCCTGGCACCTATTGAAAAGAATAGGGGTCCTTTATTTATATACTAAAATAAATCATATTTTCAACATATTTACAAATGTACAAATGTGTAGATGTACAAATCTGTTTACAGATATTCATAATTTCCTTTTAAAATCATAGTAAATTTTCATCTGTATTAGACACCCTACTCCTTTTTCCATAACCACCATCTGATTTTACTTAATATTGTTGCCAAAATCTATTTATCATTAAACATAATTTCATGTATTCTTTTTATTCCATATAATCAAAATGACATAAAATTTTATCTGTTCTTTTAGCATAGTCCTTACTTCTGTTCTTATAATATTAATATGTAATTGTATCCATGTCCACTTCTTTTATAGCTTTGAAAAAAAAAACTTCTTTACTTAGTTTTTCCCTTAACTTTTTTCCTTGTACATTCCATAGAGTTATGTTTACATTGTCAAGGAGAAGAAACTCACTTTTCTTTTCATATTGCATGTTTCTTTTTACTGGTAATTTATCTGTTACCAGTCTCAACAAAAAAATCTTGAGATTCTACTTCCTGATTATACCATTTGCTTCATATTTTTATAGCTTTAATATTTTCATCTCTAAGATTTCGCTATGGTTTTATGTAGTAATATTTTATTATTACGTTCTTATACTATATTTTTATATCTTTTTTTATATCATCAGTTTTTATTTTCCACAAAAATATTTTTTTCTTGGTAACATTTTTATTTTTTCATTTAAGCACTTTTCTCTTTTACTCTTTTCTACCATATCCCAAAGTTTATCATACTTGTATTTATAGAATTTTACTACTATCTCACATATTTCTTCATTTATCCACTTTAGTGCAGCAGCGTATACCAGTGGGTTAATTCACCATAGACCTCCTTCCTCTTTATTTACCTACAATACTCCTTTTCCTGACTTCCGCGGTGGTGCAGCGGTAGCGTTGTTGCCTCACAGCAAGAGGTTCTCCCGTTTGATTCTCGGCTTGGGTTGGGATTGCCTTCTGTGTGGAGTCTGCATGTCCTCCCCACGGTCGAGTGGGCGTTCGAAAGACATGCAATGAATGGGCGTGCCTTTGTTGAAGGTTGGGCTTCGGGCTGGCAACTCTACACCATAAAAACCAACTGCCAATCATTAGCGGACCGGAGTTCCGCTGTGGCGACCCCTAACTGGGAAAAGCCGAAAGACAAACAACAACTCCTCTTTTTCCTGGGTTTAATCTAGAATCCTATGTAAATGAAAAAAAAAATCTACAATAATTCCTTTTCAAATATTTTCTAAGTATACCATTTTCCCATTAATACGGAGTTTATCAAGTAAGCCTTTTTTTCTGAGTAATTTATATGTTCTCCAGAAAAGTCAAGTTTGTTTTATTTCTTTCTTTTGTTTTATTCCCCCATGGAATTCTACTTGCATCTTTAGTCCCAAATTGTATACATAACACACACATTTAATTCATTGTAAAGTAGATACCTACTGTCTTTACTGCATTCTCCAAACCTTTACTTTTCTGTGTATTTAAAGCCATCCCTATCGCCTCCAGGCACTCGTTTGTGCCAGTTACTTATTTTATCCATTTTTTTTGCAATTATTGTAATGTCATCTGCATATGTTAGCATAACTGGAATTCTTAACCTTTCAGGTTGTTATATACCCCACCACCTTCATTTTGTAATTTATTTCGCATACTATCACATTCATAACTAATGCAAATTGTTTACAACTCATTGGACATCCCTGTCTTACACTAGTCTTCATATGTGCATCTCGACTTAACCAGCCATTTACAAGAATTTGTATTTTCCAAAAACAGGTTACCAGGGGGCGTAGTGACTTGAAGAATAAGCTTTATTGAAAATGGTTTAGCTTTTTCATCTATTCTAAAAACATAGACATCTTCCAAACCATAAAAAACATACAAATAAAGCAAGAACATTTAAAAACCTTAGCATGTACACACCCACACTTAAAAAGCCTACCAATTACAATGTAGCTAAAGCCTGACAAAAATTTTAAAGGTACAGTACACTGTTTTGTGTAAAATGAAACAAAGTTACAGTTTTGATGCTGTAAATGTCAGTTCACTAGTAAAAGATATGGCCTTGTATTTATCTGAGAGGGTTGTTTACCTGGCTAGATGCAGTACATGTCCGGCATTTTATGTCGGAAAAAACAACAATGCTTTGAATAAAACTATTTACCAGCATATTTACAGTGTTGTTAAAAAGGATAATAAAAGTGCCCCAGCCAGGCATGCTATCTCTTGTAGGAATTTCATTAAGTTTTCTAATTTAGAGAAAATAATCCCTTTTGTTTATGTTGGTGATTGACAAAACCGATTGTTACATAAAGAAATGCTGTGGCAGTTATGGTTACAAATACATATGCAAGTACTCTAGGAGCTTAAATATGTCTCACAAATATCAGCCACAAAGATATGTTTAAATATATTTAATAATAATAAATATTAAAAGAAGAAGACAATACTCAGTAAAATCAACACTAACTTCAGAGTTCAAAATCACAGGAACTATTTTAGAACAACCATTGCAGGACAGTCTCAAATAAATACAGAAAACATCTAAACTAATATTTACTATATTCCTATTTGTATCTAAAGAGATGCTATGCCCTAAATCTTACTTACAGCAAGTGCAGATGGTGATGATGAGTGGATGTTCTTGCTAGGTCCAAGACAAAATACACAATGCACAGTCTCTCTCTCTCTGTCTGTCTCTCTCTCTCACAGAGAGTTCTTAAATTAATATCACATTTTACTGCTGGGTTAGCTTGGATGACATCACCTTTGTTACCTGCCTACAGTTCCCAGACTAAAACAGAACCTAACAGAATTTAACATCTCTGTGTTAAAAATACATATCTCTCAGATGTTTGCAGCTCTTTGAAGTCTTAAAACAATAAAATGCTTTTACATTTGAAACCTAGTAATTATTTCTCTTTCTAGACAATACAAAAACTTGTAGCTCTAGACATTGTGTCTGCTACTAAACTGAAACTGAGATACTCCCCAGAAAATTTCATGTCCAGTTGTATCAAATGCTCTATTAAGGTCTCCTATCATGAGTTTTCTCTTCTTTTCTATTCATAATCTCATCTGTAATTTCTTTAACTACCATTAATAATTCTTGACAACCTTACCCTTTATACTATATATGCTTTCTTCCGTAATATTTTCCATTGTAGTTTCAAATCTCTGCTGTATTATTTTCATAAAGATCTTGATCATTGTTATTCAGTGTGGTGCCCCACCATTGGGCCAGTAATCAAGGAGCCTCAATCGTCACCACTGGCAATAGTGGGGAGCATTCACTGGGAGGATAGCAAGTACACACACACACTATTTCCATATGCAACTCTCTCTATCAAGTGCAATTTCCCTGAAGAGCACACAGAGACAGCATTCAGTCCAGGGCTGTTCCCCCTTTCTCCAGATCCCCAGTAAGACTCCCCTGTGGCACAGCTTTAGAGTTGAGATGTCAGCTGAGTGACCAAGCCAAGACCTCCAGCACCCTCTTTGCCCAGCCAGTGCTTTGTGCCCCCCCCCCCCACACGCACACACACACACACCTGGGAAAGGCTGGCACAGGTTTACTAGCTATGCCTCTTTCTGCCCAGACTATAAGGTAGTTATCACTGCCACCAGTCAACTCCTTATCAGCTACTTTAAGACCCTTAAAGGGTGTCCAATCTAACTGTGTAATACTAATGTTAACACAAATGGTAGTTTGACCATGAGCAAGGCTAGTGAGCCACAAGAGTGGATTTTAATGTCCTTTTTTTTCCAGAACCTAGTGAATTGTTCATTTTATAGGAAATGTATACCTTTTTTGTAGCAGCACCCCACATTGTATATGCATGGGCTAAGCATAACCACTGTATCCTAGAATCAGTGTTTGACATCTAACAACTATACACTAGCATCACCCCTAGGGTTTTGACATTTCCTGTTTTAATGCTCTGTATGTTCTATAATAGGAGCTGAGTTGGTGTAATATAAATTACTTCAGTTATTCATGATAAAATATTCCACTTTATTATACCTGGGTGGATTATGGGGTTATGGAAGAAGATGCACTTAAGAAGGCCCTCTAAATCATGCAGAATTGACAAGGTGTAAGTATTACCATGACTTCTGTGGTTTTCTTCACAAGTGGTGCAAACCAGAGTGTACATGGTTTGTGTGCCTCAAAGAACTTCTGTATCATCCACTTGTAATCCCAGGACTTTTTGAATGTTAGCTTAACCGCTGCTGTTCTGGTAAATCACAGCTCAGGAGGTTAAAGTAGAAGGTCATAACGCATACATACATAAGACATGCATTTATTAATTGGAAGTCATCTCTTTAAAATTGGATTACTTTGTTATAAACCAATGGCATCTTTGAATTAGGGAGTTGGTATACAACAACTAATATTAAATTGACTGTACCATATTGGGTACATATTGAATGTTTGTAGACCAAGTGTAAAAAAATCAGAATTAAGGCAGAACACAATCAGCTATCAGAAAATTAGAAAAAAAGTATGATATAATCACATTTTATCATTTAATTAAGGTTTATATGGGTGATGTGGTACATTTATTAATGCTGATTTGGTTTTCGATTTCAGTTCTTAGCTGGAGTGCCTTCGGAACAGTCTTCATGTCCTTGATATGTCTGCATGGGGTTTCACATTTTGTTTCCCTTCACATCCCAAAGATGAGCTGTAGATAAGTTGACAGTCCTCCAGTAAGATTACAAGAGCTTGTGTATACTCGTGTGTCTCCCTGAGATACAGAAACACAGCTGCTGCAGTTGCAGCAAGACCTCTTCTGTTTACTGTGCGCATGCGCGAATAGCCCTGAGGCTCATTAACAATAAGTGCAGCTAGGCAAGTGTGCATGATGAGCAGCTCAGCAAATATTCTGGCTGCAGCTACAACAGGGACTGCAGAAAGACCATGTAGAAATATGGTGCAGCCACAGAGACAAATGAACAGCAGTAAGGCTCTTTTTTTTTTTTTTTTTTCTTGAGCACAAACTCCAGTGGTGCTTTGCATCATTTTGAGAGTACAGTTGCAGCTAGAGAAAGAAACTATGTGGCAGCATTCCAGGGTCATGGGGTTTGTGTGCTGATCTGTTTTTTTCTCCAGTGATATGTACATAAAGCACATATGCTTATACTTACACATATACCTGTGGAAAGTACTAAGGGAAGTAATATGAAGCTAGGAGGGTAGAGTAGGTACTCGGGCCACACAAATAACATAGAACATTCAAGACTGAGAAGAGAAATTGTGACACATTGGGGAAAGACAGTGGTGCTGTTGGGGGGTGAGTTTTGCAGCTAGGGACACCACTGGCTATGATGTTGCTGTCTGTGATATAGTAGCCACTGGTGGTGATGCAACAGGATTGGATGTGACGGCAGGGATCTGCTGTGGATGCTGCTATATATAAATGTTGACTAATTTAAAGATAAATGTTAAACAAAACGTATGTGGGTGGGGGAGAGAAAAGTACAAATATATTGATGAAAAGGAGAAGTGGGTGGTGGAACAGGTGTTTGTAATCCAAGATGCAGTAATGATGTCTGAAACAAATGTACATATACAAAAAAAATGCAACTCAGACCTGACCACTTTACCTGTACTATAATGCAAATGCCTGGAAACCAGCACCATACTGTAGTAATGATATGCCTGTATGTAACCCCTGTAGGACTTAAACCAACAACTGTTGTCATATTTTGCCATATGCATTGTTCAAAGCACTTCATTTCCAGGCTGAGCTACAACAGCAGCAGTGAGACAAGGTTTCAGGGAAACACACGGCAGTTTGGTGTCATACAGTTGCAGCATACAGCCCTTGATTGGACTTGAACCAGCAGCCTTCTTCACGTGGATTATGTAAAACTCTGTTATATGTATTGTTTAAGGCACTTCATTTTATAGGCTGAGCTACAGGAACAATGAGGCAAAAGACTTCAGGAAAACGCACAGTAGTCCGGTATCAGACACTTGCAGAATGAAAGAGTAACCGAGTCAACAATGTCTTCTCGGGACACCACCTCTGAGGTCTAATCTATCATCCAGAGCCTTAGTTGGCATTGCAATACTTTACAAGGAGACATCTGTACCCTATGTTTTATGTGCCAACTACTATGCAATGCACTGTGCTCATGTACGCAGCCAGTGCTGGCCAAGGCCAATATATGTACTGCATGATAGTGGTTGTACTCCGTTGTTAGACGTCTGGATAAGCAGTGACGGTTCTCACCAGTTGTAAAGAACATTGACTGTGCACTTCTTGGGAGTTCAAGAAAGATATGAAAAGGGGAAATGGAGGGTGGAACAGAAGGTGAGAAACTAAAGAATGAGCAGGGGGAAGTCCACATTTCTCATGAGTAAAGAGAGGATAAGTTGGGGCAGGACATAAGGAATGTAAGAGGGTTGGTTAGGTAGTGGGGAGAACTGACATGACTGATGGGGTGCGTGGTAATACAGTGAGGGAGGGGAGCACAATTTTTATTTTTTGTTTGTTTGATGTCTCTCCTTGACAAATGTTGTGGGGGGAATTTAATAACCAACAGGGGCAGGCATGGACATGAATGGGAGGGGAACACCAGGATGGTGGTGTTCTCAGCTGCAGTCCCTGCTAGTTGTGACCTATTGGGAGATTCCAAACTATACTGGGTGCTGTCACATCTGGGCTCTGTCATAGATAGCAGAGACAGTGCTGTACAGGGGCACCATGGGATGAGTCTCCGGAGGAAATTATCCATCTGGCCTCTTTGGACATCCAGCCTCCTGTCTATAATCTTATAACCTCCCCTACAATGTCTGCCAGATACTGATAGGTAACAATGGTGTCACTGCTACAAGTGGGTATAGCGGTCCCAGCATCCAGTGCAGGACTACCTGTAGTGGGGGGGGGTGCATGTAGGGCAGGAGCTGTAGAGGTAACTGTGGCAGGCTGGGACAGATGTACTGAACTCTTCTGGTAGCAGTGGTGGCACTGCTGCTGCCACCTGTGGGGGTAGACAGGTCTTGCCAGAGGGATGAGTGCAGGTCATGATGCTGCTGCAGATAATAAACTAAGTGTAGAGAAACAAAATAATAAAAGAAATATATATAATAGAAAGGATAGCTACAAAGAGGGTGGGAGAGGGAAATCCCAAAATACAATGAAAGTGTACAACCAATACGTACTTGTTCTTGTGATTAAATTACAACTACTATACATGTATTAACAACAAACGGACCTGTCAAGTTAACATTGCTGTTAACCATACGCTGGTAATAAGAGGACCTAAACCCACAGCCAAAATCACCTGCATTCCAAAATGCAAAGGGATTAATGTGATGAGCTGCATTAGTAAAGTACTGGTATCTGTAGTTCAAGATGCAGTAATGATGTCTAAGACAAATGTTACATGTACAAAGAAAAAAAATGCTACTCAGAGGTTATAAGCAAAGGAAGCAAGTATATTGACAAATGTTTCCCATGTCACAGGTGTCCACTCACCCAAAAATGTTGCTCATATATGTTTCCCACATTTAATGGCTTAGCTAGTATAATGAGACAGAAAAAACTGCTAAAACATTATGATACCACAAATTGGCTGGGGAGTGAACCTCAGGGTATCCTCACAATGTCGGACCATAACCTTAACAATCCTAATCCACTTGTTCAAGTGTATGACAGGATGCATGCATGCACAAACGCACACTAATAACATTTGGTAGTTATTTTGCTACCTTTCACTTATGGTGGTATCACAGAAGTGGAAGTGATTTATGAAAGTTATACTTTCTGCGGATTAATCTCTAGCACTTTTAACATTTAAAAGATGTACTTTCTGAAGCAAGTGTACTTACCCTGATGCTTTCTTAGGAGGTTCAGTCTCTTCTTGTGCAGCTGTCTGTTCAGTTTGGTGTCTCCAAAGGCTATGGAGAGAAGAAGAGCAGTGTGTAATATCTGTGGATAGCACGCAGTGGCTGGTTATATATGTAACTATGATGAGCACTATTGCAGTGTATAGTTGATGCATGCCGTTTTATTTCATCCTCCCACTGATGAAAGAAGGCCAGAATTTTGGCATGTCATATCACTGGAATGGTGACTTTACTCTTCCCCTGTGCATTGAATGCCAGGCTTCAGTCTTGTACTGAGGCCCGTGATGGCCCTCCTGCAATAGCCTGTAGCTGTAATCCTATTGGAAGAGCTGCAGACAACTTTTGACTCTACCTCTGTGCTTTAAATTGAGCACTACCCACTGTTTCTCCAGCCATAGTATCTCATCTTGACAAAATCTCTGCAAAAAATGGCAGCAAATCAAGTTTAAAACAGGTCTCGCATATCCCTTGTGCCACACACCAATGGAGACCAACATGCACCTGATTTGTAAAATGCATAGTGAGCTCAGATATCACAGTGGCTTTTAAATCAAGCAGTACAGCATTTAAAACTGGTAAGATTGGAATTGCAGATCATGCCCTGGAGGGCACGGCCTGGACCACTGTTGTACAGTGCAGCTTGCAGTGAACAAGGTGTCCAAAGCAGCAGGGAGTCTTGAGTGTGCTTGTTGCACAAATTAAGTGATTCAGAAGCAATAATGAATCAATCTCAAATTAACATAATCATAGTGCCCAGCCAAGTGAATTTGTAGGATATAAGTTTGCCTGCAGGCAGAAGGCATCATGCTGTGGAAAAACTAGAGCAGCCAAGTGGGAAAACTACAGAATACCCGAGGTACAAAATAACTGGTCAAGCAAACCTGACTCTACTTGCACAAGGTAAATGCTACATTTTCACCTACATGTTTTTAAAGCATGGCTGCTTTATACTGCTTATGAAACCTGTTGATGTAGTAAGAAATAGGTTTGTCAGTATTTTTAAGTGTTGCTGGGAAGGTACATTGAGAGGGGGATTGCAAGGATAAAGCACTTAGTTGGGCTGAAGGATTGTTAAGCAGAATGGGAGATGCACACATTAACACATACTTGAAGCACAGTTCAACATATTCTTCCTGGGTTTCTAATGCCACTTTCAGTAAATTTAATTTGACTTTGGGACTGTGACGTGTTGTATGCAAAACTGTTTTAACCTAGAGGGAAAAAAAAAAAACAATAATGTCACCTTGGTCATGCCCCTTGTGCAAAAATGTGAGAAAGGGTTTGTGGATGGATAGATATTCTTTTGTGAGGCACATGTGCTCAGTAAAGTTATGTGCCTGACTAATTAAAGAGTCTGAATACAGATATATAACTGTCAGGCACACAAACAGTGTTATATATAGTTGGTGGGGGGGCTGTTGGTAAAAGAATTTTGCAGGGACATGCAGAAATAAGTCTGGTAATTCATTTGTTTTCCATACCTACAGAGTAATGCCTAAAAAAAACAGAAAACCAGAAGCACACGGCTGGCTCTGGGACTTTGGCTTACAGGTTAATTTCTTGGCTGAAGTTCTCTGATGTGAAAACATATGCTTGGTAATGTTTTTTGCTTGTAATTGGGCATAGTTGTACAATTTTGTGGATTTCTTATAGGTGTGATGAGCCAAGGTTCTGGGGCATATTTGGCATCATCAACATGATGCCCTTGAGGGAAATCAACCCCTTGCAAACTATTGGCACAGGTCATAGATGTGCCATAGATAGTTGTTGTAGTAACCATCTTTGTGACCTGCACACGCGTTGTATATGATACCCTGTGCGTTATAACCCACCTGGCAGTTGATAGATTGATGCCCTTTACTTCAGTGTGGGTACAGTGCATATCCCTCGGTACCACAGGGAAATAGACTATATCATAGAAATCCTGCATGGTGTTAGCTCTGTCCTCTGGGTTACGGGGACCACACATGTTCCTCCACATACTGAAGCTTGGCATTGAGAAGTAGATGGAGTATTCCAAAGGCAGATGCCTGAGGTACCACTACTGTGTCCTCAGTAGGTTGCTGAAAGGTCCCTGTAGATAACCTATGTAAAGCCATACAAATCTTATCCCACTGGGAAAGGTACTCCAAATCTCTGGGGGTTGCATATGAGGCAAACTCATGTCCACAGTTTCTTGGAGTGTGTACATATCTGCACAGTACCAACCCACAATGTCAGTGTTCTATAGCCCATGAAATTTTAAGCACAGTTTAATCACCTGCTGCCTCCAGAGTGAATGTTGCCTACTGGCAGGTAAAGCAGAGGCAATGCAAGCCTTTTTTAGATGCACATTTACTAATGTGATTGCAACCGCTAACATTATTTAGAGATTTCTTTGTACTGAACATAGGCATTCGTTCGACTTTAAATATGCTGTAGCCCACTGCAACAGTGAAGTCATGACATCAGTTGTTGGCACTGAATTCAGGTCACACTCATTGGGAACTAGAAATAACTGCTTATTATTGAATAACCTTGTCTACAATATTTCTTTATGGGGAAGATCATTCCATGGAAGAATTGTTAAACTTTGGCTTCTACGTGTGCACTTGACAAATTGTTTAACCTGTGGTTTATAGAGTAATTTGACTATTCCTGACAAACTCAAGTAAGGTCTCTTTGAAGGCCTTGAGATTCAAGTAAAAAAGCACTGAACATTTATGCGTATCACTCCACCATCTTGTTTAGATCCCATTAGCATAAGGAGAGGCTCATTTAATAATGTTTCTCATTACTATGTCATTTTATGTCCATTAGCATGTACTGAACCTGATAATGTTGCTTGGCTTCCCACGTCATGGAACCTGTTGTTCTGAATCATATATATTTTTTTAACCCGGTACTGTGCATAGTGTGTGTGTGTGTGTGTGTGTGTGTGTGTGTGTGTGTGTGTGTGTGTGCGCGTGCCCCTCAGTCCCCCAGTGAACTTGCTTCCCTGCCAGATTACTTTGTCTTGTGCCTGATTGGGTGCTGGTAGATTTGGTTCCATGCGTACCCTTAACTGAATGATGTCTCATTAGAGAAAGAATGAAGGAGCAACAGTTGAGATTAACATAAAGTATAATTCAATGCATTCACTGTTTAATAAAAAATTAAACATTCTTTGCTACATACATTTGCAGAATAGGTTTTTATATGTCGCATCATCTTCTTCTTTCGGCTGCTCCCGTTAGGGGTCGCCATAGCAGATCAACTGTTTCCATTTCTTCCTGTCCTCTGCATCTTGCTCTGTCACACCAGCCACCTGCATGTCCTCTCTCACCACATCCATAAACCTTATTTTAGCCCTTCCTCTTTTCCTGTTACCTGGCAGCTTCATCCTTAGCATCTTTTTCCCAATATACTCAGCATCCCTCCTCAGCACATGTCCAAACCAACGTAATCTTGCCTCTCTGGCTTTGTCTCCAAACCTTCCAACCTGGGCTGACCCTCTAATATACTTATTCCTAATCCTGTCCATCCTCGTCATACCCAGTGCAAATCTTAACATCTTCAGCTCTGCCACGTCAAGCTCTGACTCCTGCCTTTTTGTCAGTGCCACTGTTTTAACCCGTATAACATAGCTGGTCTCACTTGCCCTCTTGTAGACCTTCCCTTTCACTCTTACTGGTACTCGTCTGTCACAAATCACTCCTGACACTCTTCTCCACCCACTCCATCCTGCCTGTACTCTCTTCTTCACCTCTCTTCCACACTCGCCACATGTAATCCTTAAAAAATGCCAGCTGCTCAGTTTCATTTAAACTAGTGTCTGTTTCACTGCCATTCCTTTCACAAGCAACAATTGCTAGCAAACAGATTCTTTGCATCATTAATATTGTTAATGGCTGTTGTTTATCTCTTATGTGGTAACAAAGGCGAAGTATCAGTAGCATAAACAATTTAAAATATTTTCTTCATGAAGCACACCCACACTCACAGTATCCATTTAAATGTTTGTCCAAATTGCAGAAGTGTCGGGTAAAGGGGTGAAGCTGTGCGAGTCACCTTGTTTCTGTTCTGTATATGCACTCATAAAATTCCTGATAACCTTTTCTCTAAAATGTTATAGTTTTAGCAATAATACCTAAACAACCAGAAAAATCAGTGCACCTATTAAAATATGTAATATACAAATCCAGTAGCGTTTGAACTATGATAGCAGCACTGATCACCTGTCACTCTGCTCTAGCCACACTTGAAATAATCACTTGTGTGATGATTATTATATACTTAGCCCAACATGTTGCTTATTACATACTGTTCAGCACTCCTGCAGGGTATGTTATGCTACAGCTTCCTGCTTCATAACTTTGTGCTTTTTAATTATCTAGTTATTTATTTGTTTGACATTTGTTTACCAGGATGGGCGGACTGGGTCAGAAAGAACCCACTTTCAGCAGAGACCAGGGGAGAAAAGCTCCAGTAACAGACACTAGAATGCAGCATAATTAGCAGACAGTTTCTGGTGGATTTTCTCCATATTTTGTTGAGCATAGAGATCAAACTAATCATCTGTGACAACACCTAGCAGTTTAATGTGGTTGACTGTTTCAACGGTGGTGTTGTCTGCAGAGTGGATTTTGAAGTAATTTCAATCAGTACAGCTGTTTTTTGGTAGGAAAAGAAGCATTTTGGTCTGTTTGGGGGTTAAGGAATAGCTGGCAGTTAGTGAGCCATGATTCTAGAGGAGAAGTTTGTTGTAGAATGGTGGGTAGTTGGGTGAGTGGAGAGGTGCAGATTACTGTGGAATCATAAGCATATTGTATGAGTGTTCCGCTTGAAGCGGCTGTACGTAGGTCTTTTGTGAATATGTTGAAAAGTAGGGGACCTAAGATAGATAATTGTGGGACAACAATGGGGTTAAGTAAGAAGGGGGAGATATTGTTTGTCCATTTTACTGCTTGCTTTCGATCAAATAAGTAGCTGTGGAACCATTTTAGGGTGGGAGGGGTAAGCCTGTTGGAGAGCCTGTTCAGGAGTAATGAATGTGAGACTGTGTCAAATGCCTTTGAGAGGTCAAGAAGTAGAGCAGATGCAAAGAGGCCTGAGTCTGTAGCTCTGTTAATGGATTTGGTAAACTCAAGAAGGGCTGTTGATGTGTTGTGGCCGGGATGAAATCCATGTTGTGTGTTTGTAAGGTTATTTTGCTGCAAGTGTTTCATAAATTGTAGGTGAATACATTTTTCGAGTATTATGGAAATGGGAAAGAGTATGGGTGTTGTTGAAAGTTTGTCAGTTCAATTGAGTTACCTCCTTTGTGAATGAGGATGATATAGGACCTTTTCCAGATGTTGGGTATTATTGATTCTGATATAGATCGATTTAATCAGGATGCTGACTGTAAGTTATGGAATCTGTAGTTAATTTTAGGTATGAGTTTGGGAGGTTATCTGCGGAGGTAGAGCAGGGTTTAAGTTTGTGCAGTAATCTTTTTATGAGACTAATAGGTATAGGTTGTAGAGAAAAAGTGGTGTGATTGTTGGAAAGGGTTTTGATGCCTTGAAGGTGAGGAGAGTGTGAGCTAGAAGAGGGGGCAGAATTAGTGATTGTTGGAGGAGAGGAGCCTTGCTTGTAGACAAGATTGAAATAGTACTTTTGCAATCTCTGCATCATACGTTGCAGTCTTGGTGGAGCTGAATGCATAGGCTTTTTCAAGATAGTGACTAGAGGTTGGTAGTCTGTTTCAGTCTGGATAGGTCTACCATAAACATAATCATGGAACTTCGAACATGCAAACACAATTGCCAAAAGCTGTTTTCTTGATCTGGGCGTACTGCATTTCAGTTTGGGTAAAAGTTCTCAATGCATAGTCGTCCAGGTCAATCCTCTTGCAGAATGACTGCACCAAGACCAAATTCTGAAGCATCACTGGAAAGTGTAACTGGCTGGTGATCATCATTTTATCTGAGAGTCAGTGGACTTTGCAGTTCTGTGTTTCAGGACATCAAATGCTCTTTGGTGGTGTTCTAACCAAGGCCAGGATACATCTTTACGTGTCAGCTGTCTGAGTGGCGATGAAAGTTGGCTCAAATCTGGAATGAACTTGCCTAGGTAATTGACTATGCCAAGAAAACATTGCAGGGCTTGAACATTGTCTGGAGCTGGCATCTCAAGAAAGGCTGTTTGCTTTGAAAGGTCTGACTGTAAGCCTGTACACGTAAATAAATGACCAACATAAGTAACTTTTGGTACCTTGAACTTGCATTTCTTTGCATTGAGCTCAAGATTCACTTGACGTGCCCTTTCTAGAACTTTTCTGAGGTTTCTGTCATGCTCTGCTTCATCATGACCTCCTTACCAGTATGTCGTGTACTATAATAGCACAAGGATACCCAGAAAATATTTGCTGCATTGCTTTTTGAAAGACTTCACTTGCAGAGTTTATCCCAAATGGCATTCTCAAAAATCTTCAACTGCCAAACGGAGTACGGAAAGTAGAGAGCAATGATTTTTTGTCAGGCTGAATTTTCCAAAATTAACTCTCTGCATCTAAGACAGAAAAAATAGTGGCATTTGGCATCAAGGCTGCGACTTCTTCGACGGGGCACATTGGATCATGAGGTCTTTTTAGTGCTTTGTTCAAATCTCGCGGGTCAACACATATTCTGATGTCACCCGAGCTTTTCTTATGAACTACCACCATGGAAGATACCCATTCAGTTGGAGTTTCGACTGGACAAATCACACCTTGTCGCACCATTTTATCTAACTCTGACTCTGTCCTGCATGGCTATTGAACTTTTTCTGCTGGCCTGATAACTGGACTGACCTTTGGGTCTAACTTCATGAGTACACAACTGGAAGTCTGCCTAGTTTGTCTTCGAAAAGATCAGGATAGGTAGAAAAAATGTGCTGGACAAAACTAGAGTAGTGGTCTTTCAAGCCAAAATGGTGGACTTCCTTATTAAATGAAAGCAGTCCCATTTTTAAACTGTCTCTGAGCCCTAATAATGGCTGAGCATGCCTCTTGACCACATAAAATAATTAGTTGTAGCTTCTTCCAGCAGAATAACATAAAAGCACTACTGAGCCTTCAGTTTAAATTTCTTTGCCTCCTTAAGCAACAGGTTTCGCACACCTTGCCAAATCAAGACTTTCACGTCTACATACTCTGGCAAATGTTTCTGCTGACATAACATTGCACTTGGAACCTGTGTCAACGTTGAGCTCTACGGGATTGCCATTGATCCGAACAGTGCAAAATACTTCATTCTTTGCCCTTAAATCTGCTACATTGACCTTATCATGAAGCACTAACACACCATCAACATAAAGAGTAGACTTGCCACTGTCTTAACTGATAAACTCATTTCGTAAAGTGTTCCTTTTTAGTAAAAGAATGTGGGCCTTTTGATTTACAAAATCTTTTGCAATTATTCTATTTATTGCATTTGTGGCATTGTTGACCAAAAGCTAAACATTTCTCCTTTTTAGATTTATGATTGCCACCACAGTTACGACATTTGGTAATGAAAGTGGGTTGGAGCCCATGCTTTGAGTTTTCTGACTCACTCTTTTATGCTTCACTGAGACCGTGTGAACTCTGGAAGTTGCGTGAAAGTTCTGGGGTTTATCAGTGAGGGTTTATCAGTGAGTGCTGCAGGGGTTACAACTGCCATGTGCTTGGCCACATTTCTCTTAAGGTGCTGCATACTATCAACATGAGCTTTATCATTATGCCTACCTGAGCTGCTCTCATTTGTAAGCACATTTGTGTACTTTTCTGTGAGCTTGTATATCTGACAAATCTCAATGGCCTTATTCAAAGTTAAATCACTGTCACGCATACCTCTCGGCCTCTTAAGAGCAAGAAATCTGGACAAAGCCATAAATAAAAGTGGGACAAAGGCCAAAAATAGGGACACTTAAAAATATTGTTCTTACAAACTTGGAAAGTTAATAGAATAACAGGTTTTGCATTAGCATGAAATTTCTGAAGGGTATGAAGTCTGAAACTCAAATGTCTGTCATTATTTTCTAGCTTCAGTCTTTAATGATTTACCACTTATTTTTCTGGAAACCACAATTTTAAGAAAAGCATACTAAAAATATCAGGGAAAAATCTGGACATTCTGCAAAAGTCTGTACAGCTGAGAGGTATGAGTGTCCCAAAGCAAAATCTTCCTCAAAGCATCATCTTTTATGCCGCACACAAGTCTGTCCATCAACTCATCCCTTAAGTCACCAAATCTGCACGTTTTAATTTTTATTTCTTCAGTCAGTTATATATGCTGCAAAAGTTTCACCAGGCTTTTGATCCCTTGTATAAAATAAGTGCCTCTCCATAGTAACATTTGTCTGGGGGTTACACATTTCTCTAAATTTGCGTTTCAAGCACTCTGGGTACTCCCTTGACTCAGCTGGTACAACAAGATGACTGTTTTCCCCCTCTCTTGTATAGATAGCAGGTGCATACACAAATGAGCATTCCCTTTCTATGGCTTCTGACCCAGCTAAATTAAGTAGAATAAATTCCTTTGTACGGTCATCTTTATCAAAAAATGCAGCCTGTATGAAAATGTACTCTTGCTCAAACACTTTCCAATTCTCAGCAATATTATTGTTAAACACAAGTGTTCTGGGTTTTCAAAATCCATCTGCCATGCCTGCAAAGTATACACAAACGCACTGAAAATATGGCCTTTGCAGTTATCTATGAACAAACAGTTCTGTGAACTTGTAACAACATTCAAATGCACAATAAACATTTTGAAATAATTTACTTTACGAAATGTGCTGTACTGTGTGAAATATGCATTGTAATGACTGTACTTTGCAAAATAGTGTTGAGCAAGTCCTAATACCTGAAATTTGTTTCTGACCTGTTTTGTGAAGTATGTACATCTGGGATGATCCACTTCTTTATATTCCACCAGCATATAAAGAAGTGCCTTAAATCATTTCAGCCAAGCCATTTCTGACTTCATGCCCCTTTGGTATGGAGCTTCTGGCATTATGTCCTTTAGATATGCCACTTCTGACACCTTGTCGCACGTTTGTCTCTAATGCATATAACAAGAAGGCTTGGGGTTTTGTTCAGATACTTTAATACATACAAACACTTCCGGATGGATAGCAGCATCATTAAATACGAACGAACTAGTCAACAAGCAAAGCTTACATACATACATGCTTGCATCTCAACAGCTAACTACCAAATGGCAGTCAGGCTTGCACATGCTCAGTATTTATAACTTGTGCAAGCCCTTGGATAGCTTCATAAAGGTATATGCACACATTGATACACACACACACACACACACACACACACACACACACACACACACACACACACACATATATATTAGTATACAGTGCAATGGAAAAGTGTTAACCCCCTTCCTGATTTCTTATTTTTTTGCATGTTTGTCACACTTAAATGTTTCGGATCATCAAACAAATATAAATTTTAGACAAAGATACCCAAGTAAACACAAAAATGCAGTTTTTAAGTGACAATTTTATTTATTAAGGAAAAAAACTATCCAAACCTATATGGCCCTATGTGAAAAAAGAATTTCCTCCTAAACCTAATAACTGGTTGTGCTACCCTTAGCAGCAACAACTGCAATCAAGCATTTGTGATAACTGGCAATGAGTCTTTCACATCACTGTTGAGGATTTTTGGTCCCCTCTTTTTTGCAGAATTGTTGTAATTCAGCCATGCTGGAGGGTTTCTGAGCATGAACTGCCTTTTTAAGGTCATGCCACAGCATCTCAATTGGATTCAAGTCCGGACTTTGACTAGGCCACTCCAAAACCTTCATTTTGTTTTTTTTTAAGCCATTCAGAGGTGGACTTGCTGCTGTGTTTTGGATCATTGTCCTGCTTCAGAACCCAAGTGCGCTTCAGCTTGAGGTCACGGACTGATGGCCAGACATTCTCCTTCAGGATTTTTTGGTAGAGAGCAGAATTCATGGTTCCATCAGTCACAGCAAGTCATCCAGGTCCAGAAGCAACAAAGCAGCCCCAGACCATCACACTACCACCACCATGTTTGACTGTTGGCATGATGTTCTTTTTCTGAAATGTTGTTACTTTTACGCCAGATCTAATGGGACGCACAACTCCCAAAAAGTTCAGCTTTTGTTTCTTTAGTCCACAGAATATTTTCCCAAAAGTCTTTGGGATCATCAAGATGTTTTTTGGCAAAAGTGAGACGAGCCTTTATGTTCTTTTTGGTCAGGAGTGGTTTTCGCCTTGGAACTCTGCCATGCATGGAAAAAGAGAAAAGCCCTGCAAGTAGGATCCAGGTGCAAGGCAAAGCAAACTATCAGTAACTGAATAAAAACCTCTGGCATGCATGTCATTTTTGCCCAGTCTCTTTCTTATGGTTGAGTCAAGAACACTGACCTTAACTGAGGCAAGTGAGGCCTGCAGTTCTCTAGATGTTGTTTTCGGTTCTTTTGTGACCTCTTGGATGAGTTGTTGCTGCGCTCTTGGGGTGATTTTTGTAGGCCGGCCACTCCTGGGAAGGTTCACCACTGTTCCATGTTTTCTTCATTTATGGATAATGGCTCTCACCGTGGTTCGCTGGAGTCCCAAATCTTTAGAAATGGCTTTGTAACCTTTTCCAGACTGATGGATGTCAATTACTTTGTTTCTCACCTATTCCGGAATTTCTTTAGATCGCGGCATGATGTCATCCTTTTTGGGATTTTTTGGCCTACTTCACTTTGTCTGACAGGTTCTGTTTAATCTGTTTGATCTCTTGATTCAACAGGTCTGGCAGTTATCAGGCCTGGGTGTGGCTAGTGAAATTGAACTCAGCCTTCTCAAAAATGTGATTAACCACAGTTACTTTATGATTTAACAAGGGGGGCAATTACTTTTTCACATAGGACCATGTAGGTTTGGATAGTTTTTTCCTTAATAAATAAAATCATCACTTAAAAACTGCATTTTGTGTTTACTTGGGTTATCTTTGTGTAATATTTAAATTTGTTTGATGATCTGAAACATTTAAGTGTGACAAACCTGCAAAGAAATAAGAAATCAGGAAGGGGGCAAATACTTTTTCATTGCACTGTATATATCATAGGAGATTACTAGGCTATCGACCCAGAGGTCATTTTAAGCCTAGCCATTTCAACCCAATGTAGTACCATAGAAGTACTAGTCAATACCCAAGATTACATTTACTGATGACTTCCCATGTCCAGGAGGGTTGTGGGCACTATCTCTGGTAAGAATTTATAGTGCCCCATCCACTCATCCAGGTTCCTCTTGAACAGTATCATAGAGGTGATTTGTTTCACATGAATTGGTTGCCTGTGCCAAAGACGTGGCAGTCGCTGGGAGGTAAATCTGTCCCTTCAGCATGTCCTGTTTAAGTCACAGGCTATGTTTAAGTACTTGGAACAGGTAGCCCTAGACCCATTTGATTTACAGATATGCAGTAAGTTTATTAGTTTTGGGTCTTGGGTTGCTGTGTAGGCCAGGCATAAGTCTCCCCTAAGAAGTCTGCATGATATGGAGTATAGTGACAGGGATTTTAGTTGGTCCATGTAAGGCACATGCTAGAGGCCCTTTATCTTTGTTAGAAACTTCTGATTTCTCTCATTTGCTATAGGTGCTTAGTACGGTACATGCTGAATGGGGCATTATACTTCATTGTGGGCCGGATAAATGACACATATTGGGGCATTATAACTTCTTTTGCTCTCGAGGAAATGGCTTTATCAATCGAGTGAGCTATATGGAAAGCTTTCCTTACCATGATAGACACGTGTTGGTCGAAGTTAAAGTTGTGGTCAACCAGTGATCCGCGTTCCTTACCACTTCATGGGTAATTAGGGTTTCGTTACTGGTGTGATGGTATGAAGTGAAATTGTTTCTGCAGAATGATGATGCATTTCTTTACATTCAGTTTGAGACCATGATTAATACACCAGTCATTGGTCTGTGTGAGATCATCCTGGAGTATGCTAACATCATTTGGTGATAATGATTGCACCTTGTTTGCAGTAGTTTTCAAACTTGGCCAATCACAGCCCTTTAGTTTTGACCTGAACCTTTGAGAAGTATATATCAAACAGTAGGGCGCCCAGCACTAACCCCTGTGGCACCCTGATGGTAACTGGTCTGCTGGTTGATGTTGTCACCCCCTTTGATAGTGTGTGCCTGGTTTGCGAGCCAGTTGGCAACCCATCTTACATTGAAGGGGTTTACATTCAGTTTAAGTGTATTGGTAATGCCTGAATGTGGTATTGTGTTAAAAGCCTTTGCCAAGTTGAGGTATGTTTTGTGCACAGATTTGCCCTTATCAATGGCCTTGGTCACACTTTCAAAGAACTCCACCAGATTTGACAGGCAGGATCTGCTCTTCACAAAGCCGAATTCGGTAGGATCCAGGGTTTGGAGGTCACCTGTGTCTTTATTTATGAGGTCCATAATGATACGTTCCATGGCCTTACAGATGAGGCTGGTCAGACTTATGGGTCTGTAATTCCCTGGGTCTGTTGCTAGGCCACCTTTGTGGAAGAGAATAACTGTAGCTGTACTCCATTCCCAAGATCAAAGTCTGTGGTGGGGTGTGATTGAAAAGGGTACTTATTGGTGATGCTAGTTCATGTTTTAGCCTGTTTAGAAGATGGCCTGGGATGTCATCTGGTCCCATAGAGGCCATGTTTTTTTGCCTTGGACAGGGTTTTGAGGACCGGTTCTTCAGATATGTAAGGTGGGGGGGGGGAAGAGTTTTGGGGAGGGTTTGTTAGGTTAGGAGGGGATAGTGGAGTGAAATTTTCACCAAACCTGTCTGCTAGCAGGTTCACTATGTCTTTTGAGTCCGTGTGTGATACCGTTGGCCACCAGTTCTGCACATGCTTGAGTCCTACCCTTTAGGTTACCTACATAGCTGTAAAAGGGCTTATGGTTATCCTTGGCAGTACTTGCTAGTTTCTCTCAAAAGAGCTCTTTGAGGATTTAACAAGTTGCCTTATTTGCCTGTCAAGGCTGAGGAGGGTGGTTTTCCATTGTTGGGTCCTTGTCTTTGTTTTCTTGGACAGCAGCTTTTTGTGTTTATTATAGTTTGTTGATGCTGGGAGTCCATCATAGCAGCTTGATTTTTACTTGGGGCTCTGGCTTTGATTCTATCTAGTACAGCCGAGTTTATACACTTATGCAAGTGGTTGTGCAGGGCTTTAGTGTAAGCTTTGTCATAATTACCACTTTCAGCTTGGGATGGGGCTTGGAATGCATTTATACCCTCACCTAGGAGGGTATAGTTTGCCTTGGTGAAGTTTTTTTAGTTTGATTTCACCCTTTGCGAGTTCTGGTGTTAGTGTCATTTCAAAGGTGACTGATTTGTGGTCAGTTTAATTAATGAGGGTCCAACAGCTGCAGCAGTGCACCTGTTTGACGTGTTGCCGAGGACCAGATCTAGAATGTTTGTTCTTCATAGGATATGGACAATTTGCTCCAGGACATTTGAAATCACAAAGTCAATGAATTTTTGTGCTAGCAAGTTTTGGCTAGAGTAGGTTTCCCAGTTGATGGTGTGATAATTGAAATCCCCCATAACCACTGTGTTCGGTCATGGGTGTCGTGACCCATGGATGGGAGATTTATAACTGGCTAGGACTTGAATGGGGGTCTTACAGACTGTAACCTGGACCTGGAGTAACTACATGGAGTTGTCCAGCGTAACTAGATGTGAGGTGAATTTATCTCCAATATAGATTGAAATGCCGCCTCCTTTGTTTTTTGCAGGTTCACTTTGCAGTCTAAAGGTGTGGAAGGCATTGTAGCCTTCCAGGGCTGGAGTACTCTTTGAGGCCTTAAACCAGGTTTCTGTGACTGGCCAGACATCTACATCTTTTAGTGATAGAAGTGCTTCCAGGGAGTGCAGTTTTTGCTTTAAGCTCCTAGCATTTAGCAGCATGACACTTATTTTGTTTTGATTGGTTAATTTCACATCTGTAATGTTGTTTTCGACACCTTGCCTAAAGAAGGCACTATGTGGAAGGCAAGAGCCTTTTGCCAGCAGCCAAAGCCTAGGGGTGCCAGGTGCAAACCATCTCTGGCAAATAATTGAGGTTAGTCTATCATGGCTTCCCAGGCAGACAGGAACTAGATCTCCTTAGAATGACACCAAAACTAAGCCAATTATTGAAATTGATATTTTTTTTATTTATACTGTGGCATCATTCTAGGTGAGGGTAGTATGCTGCTCAAGGTTAGGGACATACCTGCCTGGGACGCACACGAGATCTCGACCATGTTTCTTTTCATATAGTCCAGTGAGGTATGTCTCAGGTCTTTCACACTAGCATGAACTATGACAGAGTCATAACAGTACTTGTTGCTGAGAGACTTGAGTGCATGGGTGATTTAGTGAATCCAGGCACCAGACAGGCATCTGACCATGTCTTTCTCTTTGTCCTAATTGGTGATGTCTGTGTGTCTCGCTGTTGAGTCTCCAATGACAAGAAAACCTGCTTTTTGAGTGTTACGCCTTATGGGCTTGGTGGGTGAGACACTAATGTTGCTGTCTGTCTGTCATGGGTGATGTGGAGACTGTGTTATCTGTAGCAGATTTGTGTTTTGGAGGTCTCTCTTGTTTTGGTAAGTTTTTCGAGAGAACCTCTTTGTATGTGGATTTACGTGTTTGATGTGTTTGATGTGTGTTATGTGTGTTATTAGTGGTATGTGTATGAGTAGTGGTACTATGTGAATGTGTAGTGGTGGGTGAATTGACAACCTTATCCGTGTTACTGTTTTGATTGAGAGAAAGCATGGATTGTAGATTCTTGGTGTGAATGCATCAATGTACTAGACTGTGTTATTAGTAGAGGGTTGTCTGTACATGAGGCAATTGCTACACTGCCTCAAAAGACTCAAGGCAACAAGGTTGGCAGAAGAAAAGAGGGTAGTCAACCGTCCATAATGCTAGGCTGAAGACTTGTCACCAGGTGTGGCTTTTCTGAAACTGTCATGGAGGAGCTCAGCAACTAGGTATTTCTACCTCTGTTTTAAGGGAAAAAGTATTGGATTTAACTGTCCGGCTTTGGCGCACAATTGCACGGTGCTGCTTGATGCCCAAACAAGCAGATACCTGCTCAGATACAGCACCTAAATACCAGAAGCTAAAACCTGGGGGAAAAAAGCTAATATAATTCAAAAGGATCAATGAGGATGCTTTTTCCAAGCCCTAGACCAGCCTCCCTTTATCAGTCAGGTGCCAATCAAACACAGTTCCTTCACAAAAATGCAGTTAGGCCCCTTCCAATTCATGATGGCCTGGAAAATGTGCTCAGAACAAACAAACCACTGCAAACAGTTTCAGAAGCAGCAGGCCTGGATCTGGACTATGCTACAGTCTCTAGCTACCCTAGTTTCAGCAGGAAACACTAAAGGACATTTAATACAGCAGAAAAATAGCAGTGAGACACTGAAAAATGTTTAAAACGGTAGAAAATCAGCCAGGAGGCTGTAAATAATGATTTAAACAATTAACAGATCAGTTAGTTAAGTACTTCTTTGTAGGAAAACCATAGCAGGCAGAACAGATAGCTTTAAAACAATGAAAAAATGCTTAACAAATGGTGGATCAACAAAAAACTTTAGTGAAAGCAATAAAATTTGATTTTACAGGCAAAGTGTAGCAGGCAATTGCAGTATAATAGTGTAGTTTAGTACACAGTAAATAAATACAGTATAAAAATAGGCAGCTGGCAATAAAAAAGTGCAGTAAATAGTAAAGTGCAATAGCTAAGTAAAATAATAAATTTTATGTATGTGTATATAAAATTGACTTTCTGTTGTCAGTCAGCAAACTCGATCTGAGGTAATTCAGAAAGGAGAGGGGAATTGTAGGTATGAGTGGAGTCAGAGCTGTTGGATTTAAAGCTTTGTTATAAGGTGCCAAGGTTGGATCCAGCCGGATCCGACAATCCATATGTTGAACCAGATGAAAATTCCAAACAACTTTGGTGATGGAATGATCCACACAACAACCAGGAAAGCCGATCTGAAAAACCTGTTTATTGAAATATAAAATATAGCAACAGATTACGTGCTTTCGTCTGAATGTAACATACTTCATATCTATGAACATATGTATGCAATTAAACATAAGTTTCAAAATAATGCTTTATTTAAGCATATTAATTTTCCTACACATGAATTTTTATTTTATGGGGTTGAGATGATTTATAAAAATCATAGAGGTGGTCCTTGGATTGATTATTTGGAGGCAAAGGGATATTATGGCAGATCAGACTTAATACACGTGTTCCCTGGTTTGAATGACCAGTTATGTATATCTAGTATCCTGAAATTGAGATCTTATGTCATTTAACAAGTCAAGCAACATTTTTTTTGTTGTATGAAGTTGATAAGTTATTTTTTAGGTTGAGTAAAGTGGTATATATGCCTTTATATGTGTGTGTGTGTGTGTGTGTGTGTGTGTGTGTGTGTGTGTGTATGTGTGTATTTTATACTAAGTTATTTGTTTTATATGTGTTTCTTTAAATTGACTTCTGATTCATTGTATTTATTAGTCAGAATTGTAACGTGACTAACACGAGGGAGATTTAAATGAGAAAGTCTGTTGTTTAATTGATTCTAAGGAAGTCTGTGTTACATTCGGATGTTTGTTTTTCTTTCGCCTTTTCCTGGTTAGGGGTCACCACAGCGGAACTCCGGTCCACTAATGATTGGCAGTCGATTTTTATGGTGCCGAGGTGCCAGCCCGACGCCCACCCTTCAACGAAGGCACGCCCATTCACGCATGTCTTTTGAACGCCACTCTACCGCGGGGAGGACATGCAGACTCCACACAGAAGGCGCTCCAGCCGAGAATCGAATGGGAAAACCTCTTGCTGTGAGGCGACAACTCTACCGCTGCACCATGAAGCTGTTAATCTTTTGCTGTGTTTTTATATTTCAATAAATGGGTTTTTCAGATTGGCTTTCCTGGTTGTTGTGTGGGTCATTCCAAAACCAAAATTGTTGTTTTGGAATTTACGTTTGTCTTTCCTTGGGGTTCTTAGTACTTTTAAACCAGTTGAAAATATGACTATGCAGATCATATATCTGTAGTTATGGTAAGTAGATAACTTTCATTTAACCAACATCTGTTTCCAGCTCTGCTCAACAGTCACATCACCACATCCACTTTCAGCTTCAAACCTGTGCCAGCATCCTATATAAAACTACTTTTAAGCACACACGAACCATGTTCTGCTTCAGCTGATGACTTTCCAAGCAAGTACCCTAAAACAACGGCTAATAGTATGGCCTCTCCTGGCTCAGTCCTTATAATTAGGTCAGTCCAGGAATACCACGTTCCCTCTATCTGCAAAAAAAATCACACATTATACCTCTACATAGGAGGAAATTAAGCAGACATTACTAATTTTATACCTTAGTCATTCCCACCCTCTCCAAAATGCTTGAAAAACGTATTCAAAAACAATTGCTAAACTATCATCTGCACAATATGGCTTCCATCCCTCCCATAGTGATAACACCGCACTTCTGACTGTTGCAGATACCTTTGGCACAGTTTGTCACAACTAACTTCTACTTCAAATGTCCGCACTAGGTCTATCTCTGCTCACACTTCTATGGTTCAAAAGCTACCTGTGTAATAGGTTTCTGTCAGTAAAATGGCACTCCACACTCTCTCCATACCTCCCAGCCATCATCAGTGTCCCACACACCCGCCACACATCCACACAACAGGGCTCCTTAATACAATACGCAGTTAACTTGTATGTATATTTTTTAAAAAAAATGAATCGGGAAGCTTTAACAGCCACTGAAACGTACCTTTGTAACTCGCAACCTATGTTCAGCTGCAAAAAAAAAAGACAAAATTCCCCAAATCCTTCTCTCATGGAAATACATTTAAATTCTTCTCTCTTAATAATACAACAATTGAAGTCACTTCTCATACCAAGTTATTATGGATGATAGTGGCTAATAATCTTAAGTTTGACCTGCATATACAAAATTGTGTAAAAGAAATTGCCAAAAAACTTAGGATGCTTTACAGAGCCAAATACTTTTTACCAAAGCAACACTTAGTACTACTTACATTCTCTCCTCGCTATATCGTCCTGCTCCCATCCTTACTAACTTTCAGGCATCCCAAACATCAAAGCATGAACTGTGCTATAATAAAATGAGTAAATTTGCAGCAAATATCCTTTTTAAAACTTATCACTGTGTAGCATTTGAAGAGCCTAAATTGGTTAGTTACCCCCACAATGTAACATATACATAGCTTCTTACCGCCTATAAAATTATCCAGCAGTCATCTGCTTGTCCTGCAATAAATACCATTCTGTGCAGCTATGTTTCCAATCCATCATTACAGTCCAATGATCAAAAACCCCTCTCTGCACAAACCTATCAAACCTGCAGGACTTGGTCTGTACTCGTACCATGCTTCTGAAGCCTGGAATTCCTTACCTGTATTTGTTTGGTCAATACTCTCGCTGCAGTCCTTAAAAAAACATTTTGAGAGACTTTCTAGCCAAAATTTGTCTTTGTTTCCCCAGGATAAGCTATATCCCGAAATATGAACACATACCTATTCATATCTTTACACCTCCTTACCCTCCCTTCTTCACTCACTTCCTTGGTTCAGTCAGTTCTTTCCTCTGACTCTTTCTGAATATGCCATAACCCTGTTTTTTTCTGTCATTCCTATTGCAATTGCTATTTGTATTCTACTAACTCGCCTTTAATTTCTCAGTAAACTTGATAAAATTTCTCAGAATATTAAATTATTGCCATATAAATTGCATCTATTCTTCAACAATATTTTCGCATTATGTCTTCATCATCAGCCCCCCTTTTTTCCCATTTTTTCTACATGGGGTCAGGGTATCATGTTAACTGCCACCAACTCTCTCGATTCAGTGCCACACTCCTGCCTTCTTCAACACTCATGCCTGACTGTCACAGATCTACTTTCAAACAATCCATCCACCTCTTTGCTGAACGTCCTCGCTTCCTCTTACCTTCTTCCTGTCTGTCCCAAATCTTCCTCACCAGATTGTCTTCTGCATTTCTACACTTGTCCAAAACACCGTAATCTATTCTCTTTCATCTTTTCTGCAATTGGGGCTACCTTGGCTTCTGCTCTTATGTCCTCATTTCTTCGTCTGTCCCACAGAGTGCATCCTACCACCCTTCTCAGGTACTTCATTTCTATCACCTCTAGCTTCTTCAACTGTTCTGCCTTTACTGCCCAGGTTTCTGTACCATACAGTAGTACTGGTCATATCACTGTCTTGTACACCTTACTTTTCAGTTTCTTTGGCATTCTTCTGTCATAGATTACATCGGACACTGTATGCCCGTTGGCTGCAGCCCCTCTGATTCTAGCTTTAACCTCTTCATTCAGACTTCCCTGTCCTCAACCACCTCTTACAGATTCTTGAAGCTGTTTACCTGTTCCACTATTTTCCCTTCTATCTCTTTTCTCAGCTTCTTCTGATTTCCCCAATTTGCTGCCATTACCACTGTCTTATTTGTACTTATTTCATCCCATGTGCCTTCAGTTTTGCATTCCATTCTCCTATCCTTTGCTGAATTTCTAGCTCCCAGTCTGCCTGTAATGCCACATCGTCTGCATGCAGCAACTTTGTTGATCTGCCCCTTCTGACTTGTTTGCTAGTGTAGTCCATCACCAGTATAAATAGCAGTGGGCTCAGAGTTGCACCCTGGTGTACACCCACTCCCACTGGGAACCTCTCTGTGAGGCCAAACACTGTTCGTACTTGAGTCATTGGGTCCTTGTACATATTCTGCACTAATTCCACCAAGGTTTCTGGGACTTCAAACCACCGCAATGCTGCCCAGATAAACTTTCTTGGGACCTTGTCATATGATTTCTCCAAGTCTAGGAATGCCCATTTGGACTCTCTCCTCATCTCTGCTTCTTCTTAAGTGTTTGTCTCACTGCAAACATCAAGTCAGTTGTGCTGCATCCTGATCTGAATCCAAACTGCTCATCTCCCATCTTAACATTCTACTGCTCTGCATATCCATTTATCAATCACCCTCTCCAGAACTTTCATGCACTGTGATAGGAGTTTGATGCCTCTGTACTGCCCACAGTTGTGAATGACCCCATTGTTCCTGTAGACTCGCATGAGTATGTTTATTCTCCAGTCATCTGGGATACGCCTTTCTCTCCACACTGCTATGAGTACCCTCAGGAGCCATTTCTTCTCTTTCTTACCCAGCCTATTTATCATGTCTGCAGTGACCTCATGTGACCCTGCTGCTTTCCCTGACTTCATTTTCCTTAATGCTGTTCTTCTTCTAGGGTGGGCTCCTCTTCTCTCATTGTAGGCTGTTTCTGGGGCAGTACAGCTTTTATGTGGTTTTCTTCATTCAGAAGCTGCTGGAAGTACTCCTTCCATCTGCCTTTGATGTCCTGTAGACTGGTGAGCAGGTTGTTGTTGGCATCCCTTATGAAGGGTGTCTGACTATCTTCATCTTTCTGTCTTTGCCTTGCAACCTGATATAGTTTCTTTGTGCCCCTTGCTGAGTCACTTTCCAGAAGTTGGTACAGTGCCTCTGATGCCCTATTCTTTGCTATTGCAACTTCTGTCTTAGCTTCTTTGTTAGCCAACCAGTAGCCCTTCCTAGTCCGGTTAGCCAACCAGTAGCCCTTCCTAGTCTGGTCAGTTTTTTCTATCTCCCACTTCTTTCTGTACTCCTCCTTTCTTTTGATGACTTCCTGGACTTCCGCATTCCACCACCAGCTTTCCTTATGTACCTTAGTTTCCACACCTGGCTCGTCCATGTATCTGTTCTGTAGTCCTAACACACGTGTTGTAGGCACTGCCATTCTTGTTCAACGCCACCTATTTCCTCCTCCTCTTGTGGTGCTAGATCCCTGAGTAATTCCTTGAACTGTTGTACTTTCTGTCCAGTCAACTTCCAGGTCTTCAGCCTGGTCTCTGTTGACCTTAGAGCCTTGTCTGATCGCTACTTGCAGCTGATTGTAGCAACTAGTGGTTTATGCTGTGGGCCAACTGTTTCACTGGGGATGACTTTGTAATCATGGATTCTACCCCATTGCCTTTTCCTTTCTAGGAGGAAGTCTACCTGAGTTGCATGTTGGCTACTCTTGTATGTGATCTTGTGACTGTATCTTCTTCTGAACCAAGAGTTGGCTACTATTAAGCCATTTGCAAGACAGAAGCCTAGAATGGCTTCTCCTTCTTTATTCCTGTTGCCCCACCCATGTGGACCTAGTCAGTCCTCATATCCTGTTCTGTCTGTCCCGATATGTGCATTCATGTCACCCATTATCAACACCAATTCATGTTGGCTTGCTTTGTCTAGTAGGTCCTTCAACTGCTGTCTGAATGTGCTCTTTTCCTCACTATTACAACCCTGCTGTGGGGCATAGGCTGAGATTATGAATACTGCCCTATCATTACACTGGAGTCTGATTCCCATGAGTCTGTCATTAATTTTGACAATATCCCTCACTGCCTTCTGAAGCCTCTCTCTCTCAATGCAATTAGTAAACCATTTGTAGCCTGACTCCCTCCTGAGTAGTAGAGTCTGGCTCCCAAGCCAAGTGGCTTTGTTGTACTGCCCTTCCATCTCATCTCTTGGATATATAGAATGTCCAGCCTCCTCTGTATCATCATGTCATCCACTTCCAAGCTGCGTCCTGTCAGTGAACCTACATTAAGCGTAGCAATTCTCAGTTCATGTTTGGCAGGTTGGTTGGGATTTACGTCCAGCTTTCGCTCAACAGAGCTATCCCAGGTAACCCAGGCTGAGCAACTAGACACTGGACGGTCAGTAGCTTATTAACCCAGGGCGGCTGGGCTTTATGGCAGGCACACACTGGCCAGTAGGGGCACATATACCCCTCCCACATTAGCAAGGGTCCTTGGCATAGGTCAGAATAGGCCAGGTCCTCAACCCCACTTATCGATAACTACCCATGCCCATTTTGGCAACATTAGTCAACATGACCGAATCACCTAGAGCCATATTTTACACAGTCAAGTGGTTAGCTCTGTCACGGCACTCAGTCTGTGATCTGTGTTCTTCTATCTTGAGCATTATGTCTTATTTAGTATAATTATTTAAACTGTAGATGTTTGTATTATTTTTGAAAATTGTAAAATTATTTTTAAAATGTTTGTGTAATACTTTGTAGCTTTCTCCCCAGGCCTCCACTGAAAATGGGCACGTACTCAGTCAGACTTTCCAGTTATCAAATGTCAATATAGAGGATTATGAGCGGGTCACCTATCATAACCCATTTATTATGTGTTGGAGATATGCATGCCAAGAAATTAACCTTGAGAGAGAAGCTCAAGAGGTGACTCTTGGCATCTATCTCAAGAACACACAATTTTGGGTAATGATCAAAGACCCAATTATAATAACTTCTAGTGCATGGAGCTTTATCTGATCCATGTACTACTATTTACAGGAAAAAAAACAGTAAGTGTTTTGACTACTTTAAAAGCCATAAAGCACTTAGCAAGCGCTGTCAGAAAGGCAGTGTAACACACAATCTGTTTTGTTCATACTTACCTTTCATGCTTCTAAGCTATTCAGATTTTTACCCCATTTATTTAGTCTGTCCCTTAAATATTGCTTAGTTATCATAGACTAGATCCAGACTTGCTAAATCTAGCCTGTTTTTCATACACTTGAACTTAAATCCAGCCATCTTACATTAAGAAGGGCTTCCCTGCACCTTTGTGGCAGAAGAGTGTGGATATATCCTCATCTGAGCTGGGGATTGCTGGAGGAAGGATCATTGTACGATTTCCTGTTGACAGACTAGTTTAAAACTGTTTAATTTTGTTTGTATATAAGCCTCACATTTGCGCAGTTTTTGGCTCAGTTGACAGGAGCTGCTCTGCTTTTGTTATCTTTTGCCAGAGGTTCAGAGTGTTTCTGCTTGAATCCAAGCCAGCCAAAGCTAAGAAAAAGAAATTGGACTTATTTTGAGTTTGATCTGCATGTTTTCATCTACATTACTGCATTAATTTGTGCCTTTTTGACTCTTTACTATTTGCGCCTGCTTATTACCTGTACTTGTTTTGCACTGAAATGTTGCTTGATTAGCATAGACTAGATTAAGACTTGCTGAATCTTGTCTGTTTTTCCTACGCTTGAACTCAAATCCAGCCATCTTATAAAGGGCTCCCATGTGTCACAAGATTGTGGATATAGTCTTGTTCAAGCTGGGGATTGCTGGGGGAAGGATCATTGTGTGATTTTCTATTTGTAGACTAGTTTAGAACTGTTTTAATTTCAACTGTATGTAGGCCTTGTGCTTGTGCATAGCTGCGTACTGCACAGTGGTGGTTAGCAGTGCCTTTTATAGACACAAACGCCTAGAAAAGATTATTCCCTAGACACCAGTCAGTAAAACCCTCCCAGGTTGTCTGATGCTCTGCGGGCAACACAGCTGCGGAGTGAGCATTATCATCCAACTTTCCATCCCTGATCATCTATAGAATATGTTCCTTTGTGTTAATCCCAGAGCAATAGCTGATCTAATTTGCCCTCTCAAAAATTAGTACTTAAGAACTACCTGCTACTATGGACAGTCAGTTTCCCAACATTTCTCCAGCCAGCCCGATTGACTTTGGCATCCTAAGGCAATGTAGCAATTGCCAAATGTATACTGTCAACCACTTGCTCCTAAAGCAAACAAGTACAGTATGTGAGAGATGCAACTATACCATGAAACTAGAATTAGACTTCTCATGTAACAATAAACAAGAAGTCAAAAGCATGCACACCTCTCCACTCACACAAGATAACATCAAGACACACAAACCCACATATGTGGAGGTACTCACGAAGAGCCTGCCAAGAGACCAGAGACCTCCCAAGCGCAAACATCGTACACATACTCGTACATGAACAGACTCCACCCTGACGCATAACACACATATCATGTCTCAACAATTAAGCCTCCAAGGCAAAACACCTCAAAATCTAATTTCCTAGTCATAGGCAACTCGGTAGTGAGAGACAGAGATGTTCCCCTCACCAGGTTGGACAAAAAGGTCATGGTCAGCTGCCTGTCGGGTATCAGGATCCGTCAAATCACTGATACACCCAAGTCACTCAGCAACAATTACCATTATGACTCTGTCACAGCACATGTTGGAGTGAATGAGTTGAGACATACCTCTCAGGACTATATGAAGAGACTCATGACTGAAGTCTGTGTCCCAGTCAGGTATGTCCCTAGCCCTAAGCAGGATTCTTCCTTCACCTAAGATGATGCCACAATACAGACAAAAAAAGATTGATTTCAATAATTGGCTTAGCTTCTGGTATCAGTCCAGGGGGATCCATTATCTGATAGCCTGGGAAGACATGGTTGACAGACCACGCTGCTTTGCCAGAGATGGCCTTCACCTGTCTCCTCAAGGCATTCAGATACTGGCAAAGACGCTTACCTCCTCTAGTGTCTTTTTTGGGCAATATCAAAACGACAGAACTTCTGCTGTAATGAAATCCACTAAAAACAAACTCAAGGTCATGCTGCTTAATGCTAGGAGCCTAAACAGTAAACTGCACTCCCTGAAAGCACTCCTCACCTTGGAAGATGCTGACATCTGTGCAGTCACTGAGACATGGTTCAAGGCCACAGAGAGCACCCCAGCCATACAAGGCTACAATGCTTTTCACATGTTCAGATCTCAAAACGAGTATGAAAGAACCAAAGCTGGAGATGTATCCATCTTCAGTGAATCCAAATACACCTTGAGACTGGGAAAACAGTACGACTCTCTCTTGAACTAATCCAGGTCCAAATAACTATAGGCAGAATACCTAACCACATCATCGCTAGCTACAAGTCCCCCACCATGAACCAGGTGAAGTACCCTACCTACCTGGACTTGCTAGAGTCATTCAGTATACAGCCGAACACTATGGTCAAGGGAGATTTCAATTATCTTTCCATCGATTGAGCGACTTATATAAGCACAAACAGGATTGCTGTGAGATTCCTGGATTTTGTTAAGTCAAATGCCCTGGAACGGTTGGCCTGAACCCCCACAAGGGACTCAATGCCTTAGACCTAGTGCTCACCAAAATGGGGGAGGGGGGGTGGCACTGCACTAAACCTGTGTGTTGCCCTCCTTGGTAAGGTCAGACCATAAATCAGCCTCATTTGAACTAAATATCAGACCTGACATCCCACAGGAACAAAACAACTGAAAATTTTCTCCAAAGCAAACTGTATAGCCAAATAAGCGATGATATGAAAAGTTTCAAAGCCCTTGCTAACATAGCCAACAATAACTCCTATGCAGAAGAGTGCACAAATGTCAGATAGAGCTCCTTTAAACAAATTATTGACTCATTTGTACCTGACAGGAGTAAAACCAGGTCCTCCCGAAAAACAAGCCACCCTGGAGGGCTGTTAGTATAAATAACTTAAGTTATCAGTTTCTTTCTTTTGTTATATATCCACGAACAAGAGGGAACTTAACTCAGTAGAGGAAAAATACCCTCCACATCCTGAAGAACCAAATTCGATATCTTGTAAAATCCTCTGAGACTAGTTATAAGACTAAATTAGCATTCCTGGCTAAAGACAACCATAAGACATTCTTTAGCTACATCCGAAACCTAAAAGGGAATGCCCAGCTATGTGCCGAACATGTAGTGGATAGTACCACTTACACTGAACCTGAGGAAATTGCCAACTTGCCAGCTGACAGATTTAGCAATAACTTCACCCCTCTATCCCTACCAGCCGTACCCCAAATCATTCCTGACACCAGTCCACTACCAAGCATATCCAAAGAACAGGTCATACAAGCACTCTCCAAGGCCAAAAACACAGCTTCTGTGGGACCAGATAATATCCCAGATTGCTTACCAAACAATCTAAAACAAGACCTAGTGCAACCACTTTGGCACTGTCTAACCATAGCACTGACTTTGTTCCGACAGAGTGGAAAACAGCAACAGTAATTCCCTTGCATGAAAGGGGTCTGTCTACCCATAAGCCTAACCAGCCTTATTTGCAAGGCCATGGAAAGAGTCCTCATGGACCTTAACAAGGACACAGGTGACCTTCAAACTCTTGACCTGACCCAGTTTGGTTTCATCAAGGGTAGATCTTGATTATGAAACCTGGTGGATTTTGAGAATGTCACCAAAGCCCTGGTTGAGGGAAAAGAAGTACATACCGTCTATCTTGATTTAGCCAAGGCTTTTGACACAACACCCCACTCAAGGATCATTGAGAAACTCTCCCGTCTGGAGATTAACTCATATGTCATTAGATGGGTAGCCAACTGGTTCACTGACAGAACGCAAATTGTCAAAGTTGAGGAGTCCACCTCCAGCAGTGTACCAGTTACCAGTGGGGTACCACTGGGATCTGAGTTGAGCCGTCTACTGTTTGGAATCTATTTCTCTGAGGTCTGAATGAAAGTAGATGGCCTGTGGCTTACCAAGTTTGCAGATGACTGCAAACTGGGCCCATTCATTGAGCCCAACAATGATGTAAACATATTACAGAACGGGCTGACTCACCAAATGAGTGGTGCAAAAGTCATGGACTAAAACTAAATGCAAAAAAAAAATCCTCATAATCACCTTTGGCAAAGTAGTAGCCCCTCCTAATTATGATGTAGATAGCACCCCTCTATGCTCAAACCCAGTGGTGTGAGACTTGAGAACACAGATTAATAGCAATCTAAGCCTTCATTGGCCATCTCATAAATAAGGGCATCGCATCCAAGACTAAGGAGGTTGTAACTCTGTTATACTCCACCCTTATCAGACCACTAATTGAGTGCTCCCTTTTGTATGTATCTCAGCAGACACCTGCAGCAACTGGAGAGACTACAGAGGTTTCTAGCCAAGAGAATCCAAGGCCTCCAGACTTGACTTACATGAAAAAACAGAAAGCCCTGTCACTGTACTCCATATCTTGCATATCTTGCAGGCTGTTGAGAGGTGACCTGTGCCTGGCCTACACAGCAGTCTCTGACTGTGCCGTAATGGAAATGCTGCACAGTCACAAATCAAATGGGACAAGAGTCTGTCACTCCAGGGATCTTTACCTAGCCTGTGACATTAACAGAACCTGTTGGAGAGACAGATATAGCTCCCAGGGATTGCCATTCCTTTGGAATAAGCTCCCACTTCATGTAGAGCAGAGCTTCTTAAAGACTGTATTTAAGCACAGCCTTGACAATTGGATGGGTGACTGTAAATTTACCCCGAAGGTAGCACTGCTAACAGTGACCATTTAACTATGGTCATTTAGGGTACATGGGTCTTTACATGACTAGGCTTGTAAAGGCCCTAGGGCAATTAGCCTAGTGACCTCCTATGAACCTATAGTACCCGTGGTTTTCATGCAAATCGCCGAGGATTGAAATTGGGGAATAGTGACATACATTTCAGTTTGAGTTTGTATTCTTCAGCGAAAATGCAGGTGAACACATCCTGTTCTATAGCTACTTTCTAAGTTTATTAGAAGAGGGACACCTTATTGCTACAGACAGCAGGCAGAAACAAATATTTTATTCTGCTGCTATCGTCAGTGGTCAGTACTGGCAGATTTTTACTGCCTGTCTTGAGTCCAGACCTTAACTTAAGCAGGGGGTACTTAACATTTGTTAAGGTTGGGTTATGCTCCACTCAAGCACTTTGTCTTTTTCCAAATACTGAAGCATAATCCCTGCTCTTCATGCAGTACAAATAAAGAAAGGTGCAGCAGTCAAAGAAATTGGTTCTGTTTCTTTAGTGTGGCTCATTGTCCACTAGAGGGAGGTGTTGCTTGAGGTAAGATTAGTTTCTTCAGCTGATAATCCTGCTCAACTACAATTTCTGTCCTCTGCTCATTGTTTTAATTTAAACTTTTTTCGTTGAAGGTTGTGCGTCAGGGCAACTTGGCACGTAAAAATCTACTGCCACTCATTAGCGGACCGGAGTTCCGCTGTGGCGACCCCTAACCTGGAAAAGCCGAAAGATACAACATTTTAAAGATTTAAGTTTAGCATGATGACCATTATTTTAAGACTCAAGTTTTAGTAAATGTTTTACAGTCATGTAACAGTAGACCAAAAAGTGATTGGCGTGAAGATTTTCAATATACTCCATATTCATTTTTTCTTAACAGTTGCATAAGATCAATAATAAGATATTTAAATACCAGAAATGAAGCCTATAGATATTATCTTGTCCTGTGTCTGACCATAATACTAAAGAATGCTTTGTGTTCAAGATTCTAAGAAGCCATTTGTTGTCTGTGAAAGTTTATTTTAAAAACTGTAGGCTCTCATATGTAATATAATGCATTTGGAATTAATTCCCTTCCTCAGACATCCCTCCATAGCCGAGAAAAAAATAAAAAGTATAAAGACAATATCATTCTTACTTTCTCCAAGTCAAAGTTAGATGTCTCTGCTGAGACTAATGATAAGCCTGCAGACTGTCTAACATCTGGACTTGTTCCTGCTGTTGAGACCCCTTTTGAGGCCGATAAGGTGTGGGTAGCTAACATGTTCCATTTGACTAATCAGACACCTGACAAGGCTGCAAATGGAGAGCCCCCCTGTGCCTAAGAAACCACATAGGCTTTATAAAGTCTCTGAAAGGCATAAATAGGTTTAATAGATTAGTACTAGGCTAACTGCCCTTGTGGGCCATTTTACGTCTAGTCATTTACCCCATGTGAAAAAAAAAACGTGCATCTTGTGTCTGTAAGGTAAATACCTTAACGATTATGGCAACCTCCCATCAGAAATACATATGTAAGAATCTTCTCTTTAACCCAGCAGATGATTCTGTAGAATCAGACAAAAATTCTAAACAATTTCCTTCCTCCAAACCCATAACAAATTCTAAGGATAGTGGTGCCGTGGACATATATGGGAAGAAAGACTTTACTTCTGCCACTTAGGCTTTCTATGTCTTTAATTGCCAGACCCACATGATTATGTGTATTCTATCTGTTTTGATAATGGGTATAAGCTAATTTCTATCTTACCTGACTCTGGCACTCTTATCTGCTTTGCAAAATATACTTCACTTACTCGGGTAGAATGTCACGTCATTAAGTGCGGTTATGATGCTGCCACTGCCTTATCTAGGATCTGTCTTACTGGATCAGTATTAAGATTTCCCTATTCCCAAGCTTTCAAAGAAAGTAACCTTCTAAACCTGGCCCCATTTTTTCACAAAAGGTCCAAAGTCTTTGAAATTTAATTCAATGGGATCAATATTTTGATTGTGTTTTTTGTTATTTTGATATTTCAAAGTACATCCATATTTACATATATGTATATGATGAGTGGCTTGATACTGACTGGAAAACTCGGTGACACTCCTTCAGGTTAAACAGAACCTATTGGAACACCCACTAATCAACAACTCCATGTATTGCAATATGAAGTATAGAAATAAACCACAACAAAATACTACCACACTCACTATAAAGAGCTGTATAAAACCTACAGCTATTTCTTTTTTCAGTAAGGATGCAGCAAAGATGTAAAACATAAACATCTACAAAAAACATATTTTATAAAGAAGAACAGTAGAGTTTCATATGCAGACATTGCAAGAGTGTTGTGCCCTTAGACTGCTGCTTCTTATCAAAAGCTATATTACTTTATCTGTGGTAAGAACCTTTTAATTATCTAAGCAACTTGCTTTGGGTATTATTATTTGGATTTAAATATTTCATTCAGCAGGAACTAGAGAGTTATGAATTCTTTTGCTTAATGCAAAACGTATAGATTTGTTTAAAAAGACTGTGCTAACTGAATATTTTCCAGTGAGTACTCATTCCGGGATACCCCCTGAAGTTTCTTCAAGTAAAGTGCCCCTCTCAGTCAGCAGTTAATCAGTGTAAGTGTATGCTTTCCTGTTGGTACATGTGGTGGACTTCTAACAGCCCTGGGAGCAGTGAAAAATCTTAACATGGACCACAAATAAGAAAGGCAGCCTATTTATTGCTCACTGAGTGAGATTTTGTTTATGACCCGTTTGTTTTTTGCAGCTGTTAAATGGACTTGAAAGTCAGAATTAGATAGCTAATCATATTATTACTAAACTATCTGTTATGTTCCTTATTTTAGTTTCTGAGACTTGTAAATGTGAGCCCTGGTATTTAAAAAAAAAAAAACCCACAAAAATGCAGAGGAACAGTGACTGCTGAACATTGCAGTTCTCCTTTATTTTTATTTATTTATTTTAATTTTTTGTCGGTAGCAAGAACACATACCATACTTGCATATACAAACTCCAAGATCACCCATACCTCGAAGAAAAGGAAATATTCCAAGAAACAGCAATCTTGGACTTGGTAAATATTAAATCTGGATTTTCAGTAATTTATTCTTGCTATTTCCGGTACTCTCTGTCTCAGAATATCAAACATTTACCAAGCTGTTACTCTCTCTATCTCATCTGTCTGTTCAAAGTTTTTTTTTTTGTATGCAAGAATATACATCTGTGTATAAACTGTATTGCCTTATTTAAATAATTTCATTACTATGTCTACCAAAGATTGTGTCTGTCTTAATGTGTGTGTACCCAGGCATCCATATCCACCCACACTAATATGGTTTCAATTCAGAATGTAGACACTCAGAAGTGTAGCAGAATGTAGACAGAGGTAAGTGGGTTGGTGTTAGTCTGAATTAAGAAATCAAAGCTAGAATCAGACGGGCTGCAGCCAGCGGTTACAGTATGTCAAGGGTAGGGTGTGAAAAAAGAATGCCAGAAAAGCTGAAGAGTCTACTGTATGTCACAGAAACCTGGGCAGTAGAGGTGGTGTAGTCGAGTAAGTTAGAGGTGATGGATATGAAGAGCCTGAGACTGGTGGTGGGATGCACATTGTGGAACAGAGGAATGAACTGGGACATCAGAGCAGAAGCCCCAGTAGCTCCAATTGTAACAAAGATAAAAATGAACAGATTATGGTGGTTTGGGCAAATATGCAGAAAAACAGAAGACAATCTGGAGAACATCATTTGGGACGGACAGGTATAAGGCAAGAAGAAGCAAGGACATCCAGCAAAGATGGATAGATTGTGTGAGAGAAGACCTGCAATAGGCAGGCAGTAGTGTAACTAGGACAGGGTGAGAGGGACAACTGACCCGGGTGCAAAGTGTTGGGGGCATGATCAGTCAATCCTGATTGCTCTTTAATGCAAACCAGCTTTTGCAATCAAACCTGAGCGCTGTAGTACTCTGTGTGTGTTCTAGATTGCTTGCTAAAGTTTAAAAGAAGAACTGTGTTTGTACTAAAGTGTGAGGAATGAGGGTTGGAGTCAGGGCACAGATGGCGGGACCTGAATGGCTGGAGCAGTGCTGTGCATCTTGCCACCTGGGTGTTGCGACAGTCGAATGATGTTTTTGCTCCTCACTTGAAGAATGAATGGGTGGAGAGCTAGTTTGTGGGACCTGCACAGGACACTGGTTGAGCCAGCTATGCTTCTGCAGTCAGGCCTGACTATCGAATGTAGGAGAGTGACATTGAATCAAGAGAGAGAGAGATGGGGATAGTTGATGTGACCCTGACCCTATCTAGAATATGGGGGGGGAATTGATGATGACAGTGATAGTGATCAGGCTGGGAATCCGTTTGTACGAGTGTTGGTAGATTAGGGTTAGAGCAAGATTAGGTAAAGTGATAGCATTAGTGTATCTATATCTAAGCATGTCTTGTGTAGTGGTAGTATTATGGCAAAGGTTTTTCTAAGGAAAAGTGCAGGGTTAGGGTAGAGTTAGGGTTACCCTGTATTAGTAAGCTCCCCCGGATCACTTTACTACTGTGTACTAGCCCTAACCCTGCACCTGAGACATCACAGAAGAGCAGACTTCAAGGGAGGCATGGCTGTCTTGAGGGGTTAGCAGTTGAGTGAGCAACATGCCCTCATGCCCATTGTGTGCCAAACCCTGAGTGTGTTACTAGGCATGCACTGTTGGGTTATTAGGGCTATATAAGGAAAAAACTGATGTCTACTGAAGTGATGGGCCTTCTTAACTGACTGTTTTTTTTTTTGTGTTGAGGGGGAAAGTCTGTGCCAGTTGGCAGATGTGAGCACTGATGTTTAGCATATAACAAGGGACAAAAAAACCTACATGCACAGTAACTCCTCTCTCTCTCTCTGAACTACAACTAGAAGTATACTGAAGTGGTGAAGGGCCTATCTTTAAGGATACTGTTGTAAAAGTAATTTTGCACACCATTTCTTTCCAGAAATTATTTCAGATGCTAGAAGTAATTTTACAGGTTCATAGGAGGTTATTAGGCTAGTGACCTTAGAGCCCTTACAAGCCTAGCCATGTTGATCCCAAATTGCCTTACTGATCTTTGTTTGTGATGAACACCAACTTCCCCCGTCCGTGAGGGACATGCCACCCACTGGGTGAATTTACAGTCTCCCATCCATTTGTCTAGATTGTGCTTAAATAAGGTTCGTGAAGAGCTCTTCTTCATATGAAATTAAAGTTTATTCCAGAGTAGCGGCACTCTCAGGGAGATGCATTTGTCTCTCCAGTATGCTCTGTTAATGTCGCAGGCTAGGTTAAGATACCTAGAGTGAGTGACTCTTGGGCCATTTGACTTGCGGATGTGCAGCATATCCATCAGGGTAGGGTCATAGACTGCCCTGTAGTCAAGGCACAAGTCACCTCTCAGCAGCCTGTATGATGCACAGTATAGTGACGGGGCTTTCAGTCTATCCACGTAAGTCATGGTTTGGAGTCCCAGTATTTTCTTGGTGAGAAACCTCTGTGGTCTCTCCAGCAGGTGTCTGGTGAGATACATGCAGAAGAGAGTATTGTGTTCTATTAATGGTCTGATGAGGGTCTAGTACAGTGGAGCTTGTAACATCCTTAAACTTGGATGCATTGCCCTTATTTATGAGATGTGCAACATAGAAGGCTTTCCTTACCAATATGGAAACTTGGTGGTCAAAGTTCAGATTGCCATCTACCTGTGTTCCCAGATCTTGACTCCTGGGTTTGAACTTAGGAGGGTGCTGTCAATATTGTAATTAACAGGGAATTCTGCTTTGCCCAAGGGGGTAATAATATACTTTTTTGCATTTAGGTTTAGACTGTGGATTTGGCACCAGTCATTTGTGTTATCTCCTCCTGTAATATGTTAACATAGCTGGGGGACTCGATGATTGCACCTAATTTGCAATCATCAGAGAAATTGGTAAGACAAAGGCCTTCTACTTTAGCCTGGGCCTCCGAGAAATACATTTCAGTAAAGGGACCAGCACAGGTCCTTGTGGTATGCACTGGTGACATGTCTACTGGTAGAGGTGAAGTCACCAACTTTGATGGTATGTGTTCTGTCGGTGAGCCAATTGGCAACCTATCTAGTGACTTAAGGGCTAATCCCCAGCTGGGAGAGTTTCTTAATAAGTGAGTGGAGGATTGTGTCAAAAGAATTGGCTAGGTCAAGATAGGCAGGGTGCACTGTCTTACCTCCATTCAGGCTCCGCTAGGGTCTTTAGATTGCTTAATAGGCAATAAGCAACCTGGGATGTTATCTGTTCCCATTGAGGCCATGTTTTTGGCCGTGGAGAGTGTAGATATGTCCTGATCTCTAGAGAGACTAGGCAGAGGACTGGTGTCCGGTATAGGATCAAAATAGGTTACTAGGCTAATGGCTCTATGACCCTTACAAGCCTAACCCAAGAATATCAAAGTATTAAGGGGAGGCAAGTCAACAACTACTGCCCTTGTCTAAGAGGGACACAGATGAAATTCCCTGAATGAATTTGCGATTTCCCATCCAGTCACACAAATTGTGCCTAAATAGGATCAGCTAGGGGCTCTGCTTCTCCTGAATTGGAAGTTTGTTCCAGAGCAGAGGTAACCTCTGTCTCTCCAGCAAGTCCTGTTGTTGTCACGTGCTAGGTTGAGTTTCCTATAGCGAGTGTATCTTATACCATCTGATTTATGAATGTACAGCATTTCCATTAGAGCAGGCTCTGAGATTGCTTTATATACAAGGCAGAGGTCACCTCTGTGTAGTCTGTAAGATGTGGAGTATAGTGACAGTGATTTCAGTCTGTCAACATATGGCATATGCTGAAGACCCTGAATTTTCTTTGTAAGAAACCTTTGAGGTCTTTCCAGTTGCTGCAGGTGCCTGGTAAGGTGCATAACAAAGGAAACATTGAACTCTGTTATTGAACTGATGAGTGAGAAGTACAGGGGGATTATAAACTCTTCTGTTCTGGATGCAGTGCTCTTACTTATGAGGTCCAGTGTAGAAAGCCTTTTTACCACTGTGGAGATGTGGTGGTCAAAGGAAAGGTTGCTGTCAACCTGTATGCCCAGATCTCTTACCACTAATTGCATGTTGTTATTAATGTGGTAATCAGCAGGGATGTCACCCTTGCTGAGGAGGAGGATGCATTTTTTTGTACTAAATTTTATCCCATGACTTTGGCACCAGTCATTTGTCTGTGTAAGTCTCTCTTGTAGGATGTTGACATTGTTTGGAGACTTGATGACTGCACCCAGTTTGCAATCATCAGCAAACTTTGTCAGCCATAGGCCTTTTATCTTAGCATGTACATCCGAGAAGTAGATTCCAAACAATAAGGGCCCCGGCACAGATCCCTGTGGAACACCACTGGTTGCGGGTCTACTGGTGGAGGTAGAGTCGCCTGTTTTGGCTGTGTGGGTTCTATCGGTGAGCCAGTTTGCAACCCACCTGACAATATATGAGTTAATCTCCGGCTGGGTGAGTTTATCAATGATGCCCGAGTTGGGGAATAGTGTCAAAGGCCTAGGCCAGGTTCAGGTAGGCTGTATGTACAGATTTGCCTTCATACAGGGCTTTGTATGTACAGATTTGCCTTCATCCAGGGCTTTGATTGTCTCAGAGCAGTCTGCCAAGTTCAAGAGGCAGGATTGCCCTTTAACATAGCTAAACTGGGTCAGGTTGAGCATTTGGAGGTGTCCTCTATCTTTGTTGACAAGGTCCATGATTATTCTTTCCATAGCCTTACAGATTAGGCTGGTTAGGCTTATGGGTCTATAGTTCCCAGGGTCTGTAGAAGTGGCTCCTTTATGCAACGGGATGACTGTTGCTGTTTTCCATTCAGCAGGTACAAAACCAGTACTTAGACTGAGGTTAAAAAGAGTACCCAATGGTGCAGCCAGTTCCTGTTTTAATCCATTTAGAATGCAGCCTAGGGTATTATCAGGTCTCATACAGGCTGTGTTTTTGACTTTGAAGAGAGTGTTTATGAACTGCTCCTTGGAGATGCTAGGTGGAGAGCAGGTGGTAGGGATGCTTTGGGGGAAAAGGGGTGGGGACAGGGGGGAGAAGTTGTCACTGAACCTGACAGGTTGCAGGTTGGCAGTTTTTGCAGGTTCAGTGCATGTGGTACCATTAACAGCCAGTTCTGAGCAGATCTGCATTTTTTTCTTTTAAGGTTTCTGACATAGCTAAAGAAGGCCTTATGGTTATCCTTAGCTAAGGAGGCTAATTTGGATTCATAGTTAAATTTATAATGCCTTACAAGGTGTCTTATCTGCTTGTTTAAGCCAAGAAGGGAATGCTTCCAATTCAGAGACCATTCCTTCCTGCTCTTGGACAACAATTTCTTTCTCTTATTGTATAACCTGCTACTATTCTTTATTGAGGATCTTGTTTTGATTCTATCAGGTATAGCAGAGTCAATACATTTGTATAGAGGCTTTATAAAGGCATTGGTGTAAATCTCAGTATGGATGTCCATGCCATCAGTGAGGGCAGGAGCTATGAAGCTGTTAATGCCATCATGTTATGTAATTGGTTTTGGCGAAGTGTTTAGTCTAGTTGCTGCTTATGGGGAGAGGGTCAGATGCTATTGTTCTAATGAGACTGATTTATGATCAGATGTCAATAGGGAGAGCTGCACACTTGACATGGTGCAACAATCAGTCATGTTAGTGAGCACCAGATCCAGAATGTTTGAGCCCCCTTGTGGGGGTGTCAACCATCTGGTCCAGGGCATTGGAGTTGATGAAGTTCAAGAACCTTTGGGCAAGTGTGTTAGCACACACATAATTTACCCCAATCTATGGACAGGTAGTTAGTCATCTGAAACCAGGGTGTTTGGTTATATTGTGAGTGATTCAAGCAAATCCAAGTATGCAGTGTGGGTATCCTGGTTCATGCAGGGAGACGCTTTGTTTAACCAATCTAGACGTGTGTTTATTTTTGTTGAATATTGATACTCCACCTCCTTTAGTTCTTTCACTTTCAGTTTGTGGTCTGAATATGTGGAAGGCATTATAACTCGGTATGGCTGGGGTGCTTTCCATGGCCTTAAACCAAGTGTCTGTGACTGCACAGATGTCACTATTTTCTAAAGTGAGGGCTGCTTCCAGTGAGTGCAATTTTAGGTTTAGACTCCTAGCGTTTAGTAGCATAACCTTGAGGTTGCTTTTTGAAGATATTTTTGCGTTGGGAATTTTGTTGTTGTGACATTGCCTAAAAAAGGCACTATGGGGTGGCAAGAGTCTCAGCCAGTAATCGAAATCTCAGAGGTGAGAGATGAAGACCATCTCTAGCAAAGCAGTGTGGTCTGTCTGCCATGTCATCCCAGGTTGATAGGTACTGGACCCCCTTAGAATAACATCAGAAACTAAGCCAATTGTTGGTCAGTCATTTTTTGTTTATATTGTGGTATGATCTTAGGTGAAGGTAGTATGCTGCTCAAGGCTATGCTTTGTGGTATGGCTGGTGGGGACGGGGGGTGAAGTTTGCACCATATCTGTAAAGTAGCAGCTTGGCAGTTTCCTCCAGAATAATATGAATGGTACCATCTGCTACCAGTTCAGCACATAGGTGGCATTCCCTTTTATATTTTGGAGTGGTTAAAGAATGCCTTATTACCCTTATCCAGGGATACTATTTTACCATTGTAATTGGCTTTAGAGGACTTTACAAGATTTCTTATTTGCTTGTTCAAGCTGTGGAGGGAATTCCTCTGCTGTGTCAGTTTCCTATTGTTCTTTGACATCAGTTTCTTCCTTTTGTTACATAATCTGTTTATACTTGAGGTGGCTTGTTTTTTCAAGACCTGGCTTTAATCCGGTTGGGCAAAGCAGAGTCTATATATTTGCTTAAGTGTTTATAACAGGGTGTGACATCCCACCTCTGGGCCAGTAATCAAGGAGCCTCAATCCTCACCACTGACATTGGTGAAAGACTTTCACTTGGAGCAAAGATAGATACACACAATATTTTCAGATGCAGCTCTGCACTAAGCAGTTTCCCTTAAGAGCACACAGGGAGCACACTTAGTCCCAGGGCTGGACTCCCTCTCCAGGCCCCAAATAAGACTCCACATTGACCATAGCTGCTTTGCTGAGTCCTCAGCATAGTGCTTCAGGCCATGTCTTTCACCACCCTTTCTGTGAAACCAATGCTGTGTGTCCCTGCTCCAAGTAGCTGACACACATCACAAACACACACACACACACACACACTCTTCTTTGAGATTTGATTTTGTCACACCCCCACACCCCCCTGGGAATGACTGGCACAGATTTACTAGCTGTACCTCCTCTGCCCAGGCTATAAAGTAGAGACTGCCACCAGAACACTCCAAAGCCAGCTAATCTAAGGCTCTTACCAGGGTATCCAATTATACTGAGTAAAATTAATACCAATACAAATGGTAGTGTTTGACCAATGCAGAAAGGCTTTCAGGAGTGGCCACAGTGTCACCAAATAAATATAAGTACTCTCAAAGGTTAAAATATTCTCCGAAAGACCAGCCACAATGAAAAGTTTAAATATATTTAATAATAAATAATAAAAGAACATGAAAATAGTAAATATTTACAATAAACACCAGAGTTTCAGTCACAGGAAGTACTAAAAATAACATAGATGTAAAGATTCACACAGATACAGAAAAACAATACTTAAGTAATCTCACTATATTTTCCTGACTGATCTAAAGAATTACTATCCCCTAGTTCGCTTACTAGAGGAAGGCAGGATGAAGTGGATGAGTGGTCCTTCTTTATCAGGTTTCACAAACTGCCTTGAGACTTCTGTCATACACACACACACAGCTTTGCTAAGATGTGTCATAGCATCTGGAAGCTATAAAACCATTAAAGAAACTTCCACCCTTCCAGATAGCAATTAGTTCACCTCTAAGGACAATTCAGTAGGATTCCTAGTCTTGTTTTTCAGACATTTCATCTCTGCCTGCAATCAGAACTGTAAGATACAATCTTTATGGCCTAAACCAGGTAATTTAATTTCAGACTATTTTTCAAAGTTAGCTAGACTGAGATTAAGCTCTTCTCTTTGAGTGCCCTCTGTTACAGTACAGTCTGACATACAGGTGTATTTCTTTTCTGTCCAGCAAGACCCACTGTTGGTACATTTTTAACGCAGTCAGCTTTACAAATACATGTTTAACACAAGCACCTGTACAAATCAGTTTGATATACAAATGACATGTAATTCTTCATAAAACTCCAGCTAGCTATGCTACGCATCCATTGCCCTACTACTTCTGGCATAGCTGACAGTACCTCACATAATCACACAGGGCATTTGTGTACACCTCTGCATAGGAGCCATTGTCTGTGATTGTGGGGGTTATAAAACTTTTTATACCCTCATTTAGCAGGCTGTAGTTTGCTTTGGAAAAGTTTGTTTTGTTTTGCTTCTGTGTTGGTGACAGGTTCAGTAGTCACTTCAAAAGAGACTGATTTATGGTCCAACCTTACCAGGGAGGGCAGAGCACAGGGGGATTGCAGTGACCCCCATGTTGGTAAGTACTATGTCTAGGACATTTGTGCACCTTATGGGGATGCAGACTATCCGCTCCAAAGAATTTGTATTGACAAAGGAACATCTGTGCGAGCATGTTTGTGCTCATGTGTCAGCCAGACAATGTCTAAGGTGTTGGGCTGTATGATATGACCCCAGTAAGTCCAGGTAGGTGGTGCACTTTTCTTGGTTTATGGTGGGGGAATCCATAGCTGGCAATGATGTGGTAGGATATTTTGCTTACAGTTAATTGGACATGGAGTAGTGCGAGTCATACTGTTTGACCAGTCTTAAGGTGTACTTGGCTTTAATGAAGATGGATACACCTCCATCTTTGGTTCTTTCACACTCATTTTTAGGTTTGAATGTGTGGAAGACATTGTAGCCTTGCGTGGCCGGGGTGCTTTCTGCGGTCTTGAACCATGTCTCAGTGACTGCACAGACATCAGCATCTTTTAAGTTGAGGAGTGTTCCAGGGAGTGAAGTTTCATGTTTAGACTCCTAGCATTATGCAGCAGAACCTTGTTTGTTTGTCTCCAGTGGATTTTGTTATGTCGGAAGTTTTGTTGTTTTGACATTGCCTAAAAAAGGCACTATGGGGGCGGCAAGCACTTTTGCCAGTCTCCGAAAGCCTAGTAGAGACAGGGGGAGACCATGTTTGGTAAAGCAGTGTGGCCTGTCGACCCTATCTTTCCAGGCTGACAGATACTGGAACCCCTTGGATTAACACCACAAGCTAAGCCAATTGTTGACGTCGATCAGTTTTTGTTTATATTGTGGCATCCTCCTGGATGAAGGTAGAGTGCTGCTTAGGACTAGAGTCCTACCTGCCTGGGACATGCAATCTGAGAGTTCAGTCATCTCTCTTCATATAGTCTAGAGAGGTACATCGTAAGTCATTCACCAAAACATGGACTATGACAGAGTCATAACTGTTAATGTTAGGTAGTCCAATCTCACCTTCATTTTTACATATGGGTTCGGAGCCAATCCTCTGCACCAACTCGGCCGATTTTCGAGCTCTAAAACTTCTGGTTGGCTCGTGGCTAAGCAGGTATCCCATGGTGCACTAGTGCAATCCCCAGATCTCGTTTGCCGTGTCGACGAGTTCGGATGTGCTTCTCTTGGCTGTAGCTAAGTTTTTGCAAATTTTCATTATTCTAGTATCTTTTGCATAGTTATTGAATATATTCATTATAGGACTTTAACTTTATTGTCTTGTGGTTGTTGTGTGACCTTATTAGTGGTATCCTGTGTACCAGTAGTTAGGCGCAATTGCGCTTTACCTAAACCGTTAGTTTTGGCGGTTTCGCCTTTTTTTCCTATTATTTACAGTTGGGATTTACCTAAATTGCCTTGTGGCCTTGTGTGACTAGTATAGTAGTCTCCTGTATTTCAGTAGTTAAGACGCATTTGCGTTTTTTTCTTGTCTAGAGAATTAGTTTGGCGAGTTTGCCATTTTTAATCAGTAGGGGCTCCTATTGATTATTTCATGTCAAGCGATTTATTGTTGACTGGTGGTCTTTAGCGGGGATCCGCTAAAGTCTTTTTTCTTATAGTTGTTAATTTGCTACCCTTGAGCGTGTGTGTGTGTGTGTGTGTGTGTGTGTGTGTGTGTGTGTGTGTGTGTGTGTGTGTGTGTGGTGCCTTCTTGGTCTGTTTGAATTAGAAGACCCGATTCTTCACAGGGCTAGGCTCGTTTAACTTAGAGGACCTAGTCCTTGTGTTGCTTCCACTGTATTTTATTTAAAATATTCACCTGTGTGACTGAATCTGTCTAGTGTTTAGTGAAAAGTCTAGTTTCTATCTTACACCAGGCTAGGTCTGTTTAACTTAGAGGACATAGTCCTCGTGTAATTCGTCTGCAGGGCTGGGCCCATTTTAGTTAGAGGACCTAGTCCTCAGTCTTTTTCTTTCTCCTTTTCTTTTCCTGATTGCTTGTGGGTTGCAATGTCTAAGGATAGCAAGGAACACAAACCCTCTGGGTTTAAAAAAATGTATGAAGTGTTCCCAGAAAATGTCTCTGACCGATGGCCACAGTAGCTGTGTCTACTTTTTGCGGGTCATCCATTTGCAAGAATCATGTTTGTTCTGTCATGCTTTCTCTCCTAGGGTGTTGCAGGAGAGAAAGAACAAACTGATACTCAGGGGTCTTTTGAAGCCATCCTTTGAGGAAGCTTTGTCTGGTTCTTCGGCTTCTTCGAAGTCAAGATCTGACTCAAAATCTAAAGGTTCAAAAAGACCTTCTCCGGCACTGGCTAGTGTTTCGGAGCCGACTGCCAAATTAATAAAACCTGCCTCCTCGACTCCTCAGCCTTCGAAGCCGAAGGAGAGCACTGTGGTTTCGGAGTCGGTCACAAATACTTCGGTGCCGACTGCTGAATCCTTGCAAATAGTTGACTCTGCTTCTCTGAGCCGGTCTATAGAGTCCCTACCGGTCTCTTTGATGGTCAAATCTCCAGTGCCTGCTAGGTCGAGATCCCCAATCTTATTTTCCAGGTCTTCCAGGAGTCTTTTGGAAGAAGATGTGGAGAGGGTAGTACTGAGACTCCTCAAGTTGTCTGCCCTGCCTAAATTTTTCTTGGGTTCCAATCCATTCGACTCCGGAGCCACTCAAACAAGTCTTGTCTCCATCCGTGATTCCTCCTCCAAGCCATGTTGGTTTTTCTGAGCCGGAGTGTTTGTTACCAAAGGAGGACCCCTCGGTTCTGGCTCCCCTTACTGTTGCATTGGAGCTGAGTTCGGCTCCGACACGTTCGGCTCCGTCCGTCATGTCCAGGGACCGAAGCTCTTCTGTCGGTGCCGAGGGGAGGTTTTGAATCTATCTTCTTCCTCTTGGTGCGTCCGCCATTGTGAGCTCTGACCCTGCATCTATCTCGGAGCCGATGGCTCTAGCTCTGGCACTGTCCTTTGTCTCTTCGGAGCGTGGATGGTCTTTGGAGCTGGAGAGATCTGCTTTTGAGGTGATGAGGAGTGTGCTGTCGCAATCTACAGCCCCTGCCAGTGGTACAAGCACTCTTCCCCCCCAGGGCTCCCACTTCGGTCTCAGTCCCTACTCTCTCGGGAGACAGCAGAGACCCACAGCCTCAGGAGCCACTGGCTGGTGGCCCCCACTCTTCCGGGGCATCCCCAGAAGGTCCTTTTGAGGAGCCCCTGCGGAAGAGAGTATGCAAGAGGAAGCATTTTGACTCCCAGGATTAGTCTCTGACATCGGCCACTGACCTTGATGAGTCGGACGGGTCCCCTAAATCGTCCTCTGTCTCCTTTGTGGACATTCTAGAGATCCTTAAACAGAGGTGTGACTGGCCCACTGTCAACCCTTCTGATGAGGAGTCAGTGTACCTGAAGGCTTTCGGGTCTCAACCCTCTGCCTCTTGGGTGTCTCCACCTTTCAACGAGCTAATGGATCTGGTTAGTCAGAAGGTGTGGGATACTCCCGATGCCATGGAGCCAGTACCTAAAAGACCAAATAAGTTCCTGTCTGCCCTTCCTGGAAAATAATTCTTATCTAAGGGCGTTCCCGTAAATGCCATAGTGATGGCGGCAGCCACAAAGAAGGAGTTGGCGGAGACTTCTTCCTCTGTACATCCGCCAAGCTAGGAGTCTCGATAGATGGACAGATTTGGGAAGCGCGTATTTAGTTCAGCAGCCTTTACATTTCGATCCCTGAACTATCTTACATATTTCACGAGGTTGCAGAGGGATCTCCTCAAGGAGTTAGGAGATTCCATACAGGGTGCTTGTCCTGAGGGAGTCCCGGATAGGATCTCTTCTCAGTTGTCCACCCTAAATTCTGTAGTTAACTCCTCCATGCGGCTCATATCTCATGCGGCTGATGGAGCGAGCAGAGCAGTGGGTTCAGGAGTTGCCCTTAGGCGCCACTCCTGGATGCGCTTGTGTAATTTTGCGGAGCCGTTTAAGTCCACCTTCACCAACGCCCCATTTGATGGTTCCTCCTTGTTTGGTTCCAAGGTGAAAGATACACTCACTCGGTGTGAACAGGAAGGAAAGACTCTCTCTGCCGTGGGAGTCTGTTTTACCGTCCCCTCAAGACCATACCCCAAAGGTCAAAGGGGAGGTAGGATGTGGTTCAAAAAGTCCCAGAGGGCCTTTCCAGACACACACAGTGAATCCTCCTTCAGAGGCAGAGGAGGAGGAAATGGTAGACGTTGCCCTAGAGGCAGAGGCGGTCCGCAATATCAGCAAGGCCGTGGTTCCTTTCGAGGGCGGCCTTATCAGCGCTCCTGATGTGGGGCCCAACTGCATTTCTCTGGGGCCAGTTGGGGGTCACATCTCCTTGTATCCACAAGCCTTACTAAATATAACCCAAGACAAGTGGGTACAAAGAGTTGTTACCAGAGGCTATATCATACCCTTTTCCCTTCCACCATTTGTTCCCAGGAAGATCCCAGATGTTCCACCCAATCACAGGGATCAGGCAACTATGGAGATCAACAAGTTGCTCTGAAAAAGAGTCATCCAGCCCGTGGCAGCAGACCAGATAGGATCCGGAACTTACTCCAGGTTCTTTTTAGTCCCAAAACGAACCGGAGACTGGAGGCTAATATTGGACCTCAGCAGATTAAACAAATCTGTGGAAAAGGACAAGTTTCGGATGGTAACACTGCAGTCGATACTCCCGTTGTTAGGGAAAGACTATTGGATGTGCTGTCTAGATCTCCAAGACGCCTACTACCATATAAAAATGGACAAGGCGTCAAGGAGGTATCTGCGCTTCCGGCTGGGAGCCAGCCATTATCAGTTTCGTGCTCTGCCCTTTGGTCTCACCACAGCCCCCAGTGTGTTCACCAAATGCTTGGCAGTAGTGATAGCTCACCTGAGACGTCAGGGATTCCAGGTGTTTCTGTATTTGGATGACTGGCTCCTGACTGCCCCCACCAGGCATCTACTTCTCCAAAACAGGGACATCACCATTCAGCTTTGTGCTCAACTAGGGATCTCCATAAATTGGGAAAATCTGCATTACTGCCCTCGCAATCTGTGATTTTTATAGGCGCAGAAGTAGACACAGTGGATATGACAGTTCGTTTTCCTGCCGAAAGAGCACAAAACCTCATCTCTCAAGTTCAGTGACTTCTCCCACTTCGAAAGGTCAAAGCAAAGTGGATTCTTCAACTTCTTGGAACGATGGCCTCAACCATTCTGTTAATACCTCTAGCCAGGTTGCATATGAGAATCCTTCAATGGCTCCTGTTCTCCCAGTGGTCGTTCCAATATCTACCGCTGAATCACTCTATTCTGCTGACAGAATCATTCAAAACGGACCTTCGTTGGTGGATAGTCCCCAACAGTTTGTTCATGGGAGCTCCCTTTGTGCCTGCCCAACCCGTTGCCACTGTGACCACGGATGCCTCCCAGGTCGGGTGGGGGGACATTATCTGGACAGGACGGTCCAAGGCACATGGCAAGAACACAAGGCTCATCTGCATATCAACGTTCTGGAGATGAGTGGTGCTTCTGGCGTTGCAAGCACTTCAGGACCTTCTTCTTGCAGGGGCGATTGCGATACAATCGGACAATATGTCGGTTGTGTGGTATATCAACAAAGAGGGCGGTACCAGATCTTACCCACTCTGTCGAGAGGCCATGCCAGTTTGGGAATGGGCGATTTCTTCCCAGCGCTTTCTGGTGGCAACACATTCCAGGGACAACCAACGTGATAGCCGACAAGCTGAGCTGGGCAATCCTGCTTCCCCGTGAGTGGTCTCTGAAATGGGGAAATAGTGGAACAGATTTTCCTAAAATGGGGACAACTTTGCTGCGACCTTTTTGCCATTCCAGTCAATGCAAGTGCAGCAGTTATTTTCCCTAATTCCCCCTCTGGGGGAAGCACCCAGAGACACTCTGGTACACGATTGGCCCACGGGACTTCTCTATACCTTCCCTCCATCCCCTCTTATCCCCAAAGTGATACAGAAAGCCAACCAGCTGGGAAGCAAGTTGATTCTCATTGCTCCTTTCTGGCCTCATCAGGGCTAGTTCCCCTTCCTTGAACCTCTTCTCCTGGACGATCCTTGGATCCTGGACCCAGTTCCAGATCTATTGACCTGCATGTTGGGTTCACTACACCCCTCTCACCACACCCTCAAATTGACAGCTTGGCTGATCCAGTTCAATCTTTAGTCAGGCTTCATGATGTGTCATCATCAGTGTCCCATATTCTTTTATCCTCACACAAACCATCAACCAGAAGACTGTATGACAGTAAGTGGAAAAGGTTTTCTATTTGGGCACAGAAAATGAAAGTGGATCCTTACACCGCTCCCGTTCCTGTAATTCTGGAATTCCTTTCTGAACTTTTTCAGCAGAGATCTGCCACAGCCACCATCAAAAGTACAATTGGCAGCTATTTCACATTTTTATTTGGGATCTCTAAATGTTAACCTTATGTCGCATAAGTTATGCAAAACCTTCTTGAGAGGAGCCACCTTGCTGAGACTGCCTTTACAGGAACCTGTGGCTTATTGGAACTTAAATTTTGTGTTGTCCAAACTAGCATCCCCTCCTTTTGAACCGTCTCATTCAGCTTCCTTAAAGTACTTGTCTTGGAAGACTGTGTTTTTGGTAGCTATTACATCAGCCATATGTGTTTCTGAGCTACATGCCCTGTCTATTAAAACCACCTTATTTAGTTTTTCATAAAGACAGGGTTTCCTTACATACCATTCCTTCGTTTGTTCCCAAAGTTTGTTCTTCTGCCACATTGAACCAGTCCATTGAACTCCCAGTCTTCTTTCCCAATCATAGCAATGCAGCGGAATACCGTTTTCACCAGTTGGATGTTCACAGACAGCTGCGTTTTTATTTGCAGCGGACCAAAGAATTTTGCAAGTCAGACCAGTTGTTAGTTTCCTTTTCTGATTCCAGATTGGGTTTGCCAGTTTCTAAGGTGACATTGTCTAACTGGATTTCGAGTTGCATAGCTTTCATCTACAGCTCAGAGGGCAGACCCTTACCCCACAGGATCAAGGCTCACTCTACCAGGTCTCTGTCTACCTCTGCAGCCTTCCAAGCCAGGGTACCAATTGATCATATCTGTGCAGCATCTACGTGGGCTACTCCTCACACCTTTATTACTCATTATAAGTTGGATTTGGCTTCTAGGGGTAGAGCATCCTTTGGCTCCACGGTGTTCAGGAGTATCTTCCAATGAGCCACCCAAGAATAAGGTGCTAGGGACGCTGTCCCATATGTAAAAATGAAGGTGAGATTGGACTACCTAACATAAAGAAGTTATGTACTCACCATAACGTTCCATGTTGGTAGTCCATCTCACCCTTCATTTGTACCAACTCTCCCTCCTGCCCCCATCCTGGAAGATCTGGAGGTAATATTATAAATTTCTTGGTTGGCGACCCTTTAGTATTGGCTTGTTGGTTAAGGGTTTCTTTCTGCTTCTTTCTATCGCTAGTGAGCAGCAAACAAGATCTGGGGAATAGCACTGGTGCACCATGGGATACCTGCTTGGCCACGAGCCAACCAGAAGTTTTCGAGCTTGAAAGTCGGCCGAGTCATAGCCGAGGATCGGCTCCGAACCCATATGTAAAAATGAAGGGTGAGATGGACTACCAACATGGAACGTTATGGTGAGTACATAACTTCTTTTTGTTAAGTGACTTGTGTATTTGTGATTTGACTGATCCTAGCACCTGACAGGGTGCTGACCATGACTTTCTTGTCCAGCTTGGTGAGAGGATATCCGTGTGTCTCACTGTGGAGTTGCCTATGACCAAGACTTTGGTGCTGGGAACCAGGAGTTACAAAACTTTGCGGGTGAATGGGAGTTCTGCTGCACTACAGCAAGCTCAAAATGCTTGCAAGCAGATGGACAAATGAAGTACACCATCCAAGCAATAAAAAATATATTGAAAGATTGTGTCTTGGATGAAAAGCAGTGCTATTGTTTAGCATTCTTGAGGACTTCTAGTTCTCAAATATCTTTGGGCGGATGACTAAAGATGAGGATGGTGGATGCCAATCTTATTGGTGCTTCTACAGCCAAATGCAGTGCCAAATCCTAAAAAAAGTGGGAACCAGCATAATATCTCTAAAAGAAGTATTATTACAGACAGTTCAGAAACTCAGCTAGACTGTTTCCTGCAGACATGGTGAAGCTACAGGATCATCATGAAAAGAATGATGTACATTTCAAAGCAGTTGTGCTTCTTGAAGCTGAAACTTCCAGGTTCTACTTTGTGCAGACTAATGAAGCCAAGTCCTTGGAAGAAACTGCAAGCGCCTAAAATCCACCAACCCATCTTCCAGGACATAGTTCTTGTGTCATGCGGAGAATAAAAAAAAATATCTAGAGCTCTGCTGCATTTAAATGTGCTGCTTGAAGCAGGACAAAGGAGTTGCAATCAGAGGTACAGACCAAGTTATCTGAAAGAGGCAAAGCCACAGCTTGAATAGGGAGCAATATAACCCAGAAGTAACTATCTAGCATGAACTCTGTTTGAATGGCCAGATGTGGACAACCCATGAGATCACATGAAAAATGGACTAATGGACTTTGAAAAGTATGTGAAAGTTATTTTTGAATTAATTAAAATTGCCTCATGTACACTGACAACCCTCTCCTCCTACCACCCAACACTACAATATGTGAGAGATGCGCTTATATAGCCAAACTGGAAGCCAAGGTCTGTTCAGCCAAGGCTGGACTAGATAGTCAAGAGGAGAAGGTTAACACCTGCACCACACCACACTCAACACACAATTCTTCAAAACCCACACATAGAAACACAAAGCACACACCCACATTCATAGATGCTTTCAATAAAAATCTGCTCAAGCAACAGAGACCTCCCAAGCTGAAACTGAGACAGCCACCACCCCCCAACACTACCCAAGTGACACACAACCCACCAAATCAGTGTGCCACTCAACCTCAGCCCATAAGGCAAAACAACGTACCCAACACACTAGTCATATGTGACTCTATAGTCAGGCACACTGATGTCCCACTCACCATGCTAAACAAGGAGAAAGTTACTGTCAGATTGCTGTTGGGTGCCAGGATCCGCCGCATAACGCACGCACTCAGGTCACTCCACAACAAGTACAAGTACGACTCTGTCATTGTCTATGTTGGTGTGAATGAACTGAGACATACCTCCCTGGACAACATGAAAAGAGACATGGTGGAGCTCTCGGATCTTGTAGCCAAGGCAGGTATGACCCTAGTCCTGAGTAGCATCCTGCCATAGTCCAGAATGATACCACAGTACAAGGACAAAATTATTGACTTCAACAATTGATTAAGCTTCTGGTGTCATTCTAAGGGGATCCAGTATCTGTCTGTCTGGGAAGACATGGTCAACAGACCACAATGCTTTGCCAGAGATGACCTGCACCTGTCACCCCTGGGATTCCGGATACTGGCTAAGGCTCTTGCCACCCCTATAGTGCCTATTTTAGGCAAGTTTCAGTTGCCAAATTAATCACTGCAACAGGTACAAGTAAGCAAAGTCTGAGGGTAATTCTACTCAATGCTAGAAGTCTAAACCTCAAAATACACTTGAGGCACTCCTTAAAATGGAGAACATCGACACCTGTCCAGTAACAGAGACCTGGTTCAAGGCTCCAGAGAACGCCCCTTCATTACCAGGCTATAATTCATGCCACGCCTTTCGGCCACCTAACCTGGACCGAAACACTAAAGGTGGAGGTGTGTCCATATTCACGAAGGATATCCACACCTCCAGGCTAGTTGCTCAACATAATGTATCCGAAATTATCCAAGTGCAACTAACACTGGGGAAAACTGCAATCCAGGATGTAGCTTGTTACAGATCCCCCACCATGCCCCAGGATTTCCACTCTTCATTTCTTAAGATACTGGAAAATATTAAGGTACAACCCAATACCTTAATTATGGGTGATTTCAGCTACCCCACCATCAACTGGGAAAACTAATCATGTAACAATTTTTGGAACATTTCCAAAGCCGGTCACTTTTTCC